>NC_069503.1:795238524-795426024 GCF_027579735.1 Bombina bombina
GTTTCCAAGATCCCAGGTCACATATGGTGGAGAATGCGGGCAACACACTAATAGTCTGTTGAGGAAACAATACCACACTTAAAATGGAGGAAGGTGTAAAGGCTTTACTACAGGCTACGGCCTGACAGCAACAGGCCACTGCCACACAGCAGCAAGCTACTGCCAGCCAGCAAGAAAATATTGCAGTGCTACAAAAACTGGTATTAACACAAAGAGAGGAACAGCAGAATATCAAACATACCATGCAGCAGGAGATTCAAGGCCTATCTGAAATACTGGGCAGGTGTGCTGCAGAGATTCCACACAGTTCTAAGACTCTGAGAGTGAGTAACTATTTGCAAAAGATGGTGGCTACAGATGATGTGGAGGCTTACCTGATGGCTTTTGAAAGGACTGCCCTGAGAATGATGTTGCTATGGAATGTAATGTTGGCAATATGAGAGACAATTATTCATTGTAGTCTCGCTTAGTATATGCAATTACCAAAAATGATTGTTTATATGGCCACCCTTGGTGCACTGTAAGGGTGGAGGGAAATGAAATTAAAGCTTTGCTGGACTCTGGTAGCATGGTTACGCTCATAGACAGGGGTCTGTTGAGAAATACTCCTATTGATAATTACCAGAACCTAGATATTGCTTGTGTCCATGGGGACATACACAAGTATCCAACTGATAAAGTACTTATTGAAACTCAAAATGGCCCTATAAATCATAGAGTTGGTTTAGTGGATAAATTAGTCCATGAAATGATAATAGGCAGAGATTTTCCCCATTTTTTTGAATCTATGGGATGCTGCTGAGGAAATTTCACCGGATTCAGTAGAGGGCGCTGTTTGTGACTTTCCCTTTTGTGATTTATTGGGGGATGACTTAGGCAAAATAACTCCTGCTAGAGGGAAACACTCAACCCCTATGGAAACCCTAGTTGGAGGTAATACTGAACAGAATAATACAGGTCAATCTAATATATCTGAACGTGATGTAGAAATAACTGACCTAGAGGTTAGCCCAAGTAACTTTAGGGCTGCACAATGGGAGGATCCAACTTTAGCTGTGGCTAGAAACTATATTTCCATAAGAAATGGCACCCCCATTAATACTGATAAAGCGCTCACCTATCCATACTTTGAAGTGGAAAATGATTTATTGTACAGAGTTGGGAAAAAGGAGTCTGTCAAACAGCTGCTAGTACCACAGGCATATCGACACACTGTCTGGCACATAGCCACATACTTGGGGGGCACTTGGGGATTGAAAAAACCAGAGAGAGAATTCTTAGGAGGTTTTATTGGCCAGGTGTTATGGCATATATCACAAACTATTGTTCTTCTTGTCCTGAATGCCAATTAACTGCCCCTCTTACAGCATACCGTAGCCCCTTGGTGCCCTTACCCATAATTGAGGTCCCATTTGAACGCATTGGTATGGATTTTGTGGGTCCTCTTGTAAAGTCTGCAAGGGGGCACCAGTATATATTGGTAATAGTAGACTATGCTACACGTTACCCTGAGGCAATACCCATGCGTACTACTTCAGCAAAAGCAATTGCTAATGCGTTAATGTTAATGTTCAGCCGTGTTGGGATTCCCAAAGAAATATTAACAGACCAAGGCACTCCATTTATGTCGAGAATTACAAAGGAGTTGTGTAATCTTCTTCATATAAAGCATCTGAAAACATCCGTATATCACCCACAAACTGATGGTCTGGTAGAACGATTTAATAAAACACAAAAGGCTATGCTCTAAAAAGTAATTGATAAAGATGGGAAAAACTGGGATTTCCTTTTGCCTTATTTAATGTTTTCCATCCGAGAGGTCCCTCAAGCTTCTACTGGGTTTTCGCCCTTTGAACTTTTGTATGGAAGACACCCCAGAGGGTTGCTAGACATAGCTAAGGAGACTTGGGAACAGGAGTCAACCCCTCACAGAAGTGTGATTGAACATATAACTCAGATGCAGGATCGGATGAAAGCCATTATGCCCATAGTTAGAGAACACATGGAAAATGCCCAACAGCACCAGCAGAACAGCTATAATAGAAATGCGAGGGTTCGTGTGTTTAATCCAGGAGACAGAGTACTAGTCCTGGTTCCCACTGTAGAGAACAAATTTTTGGCAACATGGCATGGGCCATATGAAGTCATTGACAAAGTGGGGGAAGTAAATTACAAAGTAAGACAGCCTGGGAGGCGAAAGGAGGTACAGATTTACCATGTGAATTTACTTAAACCGTGGAAAGAAAGAGAAACACTTGTGGCTATAAAAACAGCAGACCTCCCTACAATGGAGGAGAATGAACCCGTAGTCAATATCTCAGAAACCCTGACTATCCACCAGAAGAGGGAGGTAAAAGACTTCATCAGATTAAATAAAGATGTTTTCTCCTCAGTCCCAGGAAGAACTACGATAATAGAGCATGACATTTTCACTGAACCAGGAAAAAGGATAAATCTAAAGCCATATAGAATACCTGAAGCCCGGAGGGAAGCAATCAAATTGGAAGTAAAGAAAATGCTGGACCTTGGGGTAATTGAAGAATCCCAAAGTGACTGGAGTAGCCCAATTGTGCTTGTACCAAAGCCTGATGGCACAATCAGGTTTTGTAATGATTACCGGAAGCTGAATGCAATATCCAAGTTTGATGCATACCCCATGCCAAGGGTTGATGAACTTGTGGAGAGACTCGGGAGAGCCAGGTACCTTACCACATTGGATTTGACCAAGGGTTATTGGCAAGTGCCGCTTACAGGACGTGCAAAGGAAAAGACTTCCTTCTCTACTCCAGATGGGCTCTTCCAATACAAGGTGTTACCTTTTGGCCTACATGGTGCTCCAGCAACATTTCAAATAATGATGGACCGGATCTTAAGGCCACATGCTCATTATGCTGCAGCTTACTTAGATGACGTGGTCATACATAGCGAAGATTGGGAGTCTCACTTGCCAAAAGTGCAATCTTAGCTATGTCTCCTTAGCTATGTCTAGCAACCCTCTGGGGTGTCTTCCATACAAAAGTTCAAAGGGCGAAAACCCAGTAGAAGCTTGAGGGACCTCTCGGATGGAAAACATTAAATAAGGCAAAAGGAAATCCCAGTTTGACAACCCCAGGGAGAATTGTTATGTTTGTTTGCCACATAGAGAAAATATGTGATTTATTTCTGGGTCCCTGGGGTGGAGTATTTGGAGAGTAGGGTGGGCCAGTGCTCCATCCCACAGTTTGCAAGTAGCACATTATGTCAAAAAGTCCAGTCCAGGAATTCTGTCTGACTCAGCTAGCTACTCACCTGCATGTGGTAATTAACAGCAGGTGCTAATAAAATCCCCAGTCAGGGGTTGAGAGGTAGATTTGCCAGCAGTAAAGGGAAACTGCAAACACTCTCCTGAGAGACTGAGAGGAATTATCTCTAAAGGACAAAGTTTGAAAGGTCTGTGCAATATTACTTTTGTGAAAAGCTACTTAGTGTAGACAGTTGTACTTGTTAGTAAGTGCTCAGTGGAGCAAGCCTCTTTTGTTTTGTTTGTTTATTTTGCCTGTTTTTTTTTTTGCCAGACCTGATAATAAACAGACTGTGTATTTTATAAAGCTACAACCTTGTGTGGTGTTTCCAGCTTTGAGGACTGTGTGTTTCCAAGATCCCAGGTCACTATATATATATATATTGTGTTTGAAGGTATTTGACTGCAAAGGGCTCCAATGCACATAGATAGATAGATAGATAGATAGATAGATAGATAGATAGATAGATATGATGTAATGTAAAAAGATATATAATTATATATAAATATATAATTAAATATATATTTAATTATATATTTATATATTTAATTTTATATATATATATATATATATATATATATATATATATATAATTAAATATTAAATATAAATATATAAATATATAATTAAATATAATATACCTCAACCTGACAAGCATAAAAATCTTCCGTCTAGCACAGTTAATGTGTGAGCAGGAGCACAAAATAATGCTCCACTCGTAATCTAACTGTTTGAATGAAAATGTCAAAACTGTTTGCATATAAGAGGTTACACAACATGAAAACATTACAAAGTACACTTACATCCATAAATAAACTATTAACCCATAAACCACCACCCCCCACATCACAAAGTACCTAAATAAACTATTAACCCCTAAACTGCCATCCCCCCACATCACAAACACTAAATATTACTATTAACCCCTAAACCACCAGCCTCCCACAACGTAAAGTCATAAACTAACATCTAATCCCCCCTAATCTATAGGACCGTCGCTGGTATGAATATGGATGAAGATGAAGCAACGCCCATCATCATCAGTGAGCACCAACTTTAGGGTAAGTGTTTAGTTTTTTTTTATATTTTGGGGTGTTTTTTTATAGTTTTAGGGATTTTTTTGGGTAGCAAAAGAGTTGAATACACTTTTGAGGTGTGGGGGTTGTACTGTTAGAGGGGTTAGTGTTTTTTTTCTACAACAAAGGAACTGATTGTTTTAGGATAATGCCCTTTCAAAATACCTTTTAAGGGCTATTGGTAGTTTATTTTTAGAAAAAGTTTTTTTTTTTATTTTGGAGTGGTTGTTTTTTTAAGGGGTATTAGAATAGGATTAAATATTTTTTTTTTTTATATAATTACTTTTTTTTCTGTAAATTTAGACTTTATTATTTTCTGTAATGTTAGATTTAATTTTTTATTTTTTTTAAATGTGGTAATATTTGGGTTTTTTATTTTTGTTAATGTGTTTTTTATTTTTAGTAATGTTGTTTTTTAAAAGATAAGGCTGGGTTTTATTTATTCTTAAAAGTAAGTTTTTTTTTTAATGGTAATTAGGATTATATATATATTGTGATGTGGGGGGGGTGGCAGTTTAGGGTTAAATATGCTAGGGGCTTATGGTAGGGTCTTAGGTTTGTTTTCACTTTTTTTTTCTCCATGCAAGGTAATGCAAGGTAATTTTATTTCCAACTTTTCTTGTCTCCTTTAGTTTCTATGGGGGAATACATGCAAGCGCACGCAAAAATTCAGATTAGTATTCTTGCACTTTTTGTGTTACCGCTAGCGCAAAATAAGTTTTTTTTTTACAACTTGTAATACCAGCAGAACCTGACAAGGGCAAAAAGCCTAATTCTAGGGTTGTTTTGACTAAATAAAAAAATACTGCTGCAATAATAATTTAGCCTATAGTCTTTTACCATCTTCTGGGCTATAAAAGAGACCATTGCACCAAAAAATATGCACTACAATATTAAGTTATCCATCTTTTCAAGAGGCAAGTCCACTCTTTCAAAGGATGGGTCATTTGCCCAGGTAGTTATCCACTGACCATTGTATTAACAATGATAATCTGTCAGCGCATATAGTTCAGCATCAGGAGGGTGGGGAATCCCCTATGTTGTCTCTCACAATACATAAATGATCTTGAGACCCATTATTTGAAAGCAGCAATTCTGCACTTTCAAATGAGTGGTGTTGTGTCCACATACTGTGAGCTGATTGTAATAACAATGCCATTTACCCCTCAACTTTGGTTCTATTTTTGTGGTTCTGATGCTTTTTTAACAGAACTTTATTACCCCCTGACCGAAATAATATATATTAATACCCTGCATTTGAAATAGTTAGGTTTCAATTAGGTTACAATTACATTTGTTTGCATGTCCTTATGAAAGTGATCACCATAACCTCATTTTGTTGTGCTATTGATGTTAAGACTCAAAGATCAATGTTTGTCTGAACTAATCAAAAAGAACCTATTAAAATAAATTAATTATCAAAATAAATGGGAAAACTGGGTGATAATTCATGAAATGCTATAAAGAATGACTCTTGATACAACAATGATTTTTGTTAATTTTAATTTTTTTTTGAGCTATGCTGGGTGAGTTGGGACAGGGGTAGAAATGTATACATTTTCAAAATGGTATAAGCCATCCCTTTTGGAAATCATGATTTGTGTAATTTAAAATGTATATAAAATGTCTATAGTTTGATATTTTATGCTTAATTATTTTACATATAAATGTCAAGTTGGTGGATAGGGGCCTATTTATTATTGCTTGTGCAATGCCGCCCCCTGCAGATTCGCGGCCAAGAGGTGTCAATCAGCCTAATCGTATAGGATCGGACGGTTTTTTATCCGCGGCCTCAGAGCAGGTGGACAAGTTATGGAGCAGCGGTCTTTAGACCGCTGCTTCATAACTGCTGTTTCCAGTGAGCCTGAAGGCTTGTGCAGAAACAGGGGCATCCATTCGGAGCTTGATAATTCGGCCCCATAGTGACAAATATAATAAAATATTTCTAGTTTTTTAGTTGTTAATGTTAATTGACCAATATAAGTATAAAACTGATGTTAAATGTGTGACAAAAAATGTATGTTTGAAATATTTAGGAAATATACGGCTAGATTTAGAGTTCTGCGGCCAAAGGGGTGCGTTAGCTACGCATGCTTTTTTTCTCCCGCACCTTTTAAATACCGCTGGTATTTAGAGTTCACAGAATTGCTGGGTTTTCACTGCGTTAGGCTCCAAAAAGGGAGCGTAGAGCATAATTTAACGCCACTGCAACTCTAGATACCAGCGGTGCTTACGGACGCGGCCAGCTTCAAAAAGTGCTCGTGCACGATATCCCCATAGAAAACAATGGGGCATTTTGAGCTGAAAAAAACCTAACACCTGCAAAAAAGCAGCGTTCAGCTCTTAACGCAGCCCCATTGTTGTCTATGGGGAAACACTTCCTACGTCTGCACCTAACACTCTAACATGCACCCCGAGTCTAAACACCCCTAACCTTACACTTATTAACCCCTAATCTGCCGCCCCCGCTATCGCTGACACCTGCATATTTTTTTTCACCCCTAATCTGCCGCTCCGTAAACCGCCGCTACCTACATTATCTCTGTGTACCCCTATTCTGCTGCCCCTAACACCGCCGACCCCTATATTATATTTATTAACCCCTAATCTGCCCCCCACAACGTCGCCTCCACCTGCCTACACTTATTAACCCCTAATCTGCCGAGCGGACAGCACTGCTACTATAATAAAGTTATTAACCACTAATCCGCCTCACTCCCACCTCAATAACCCTATAATAGATAGTATTAACCCCTAATCTGCCCTCCTTAACATCGCCAACACCTAACTTCAATTATTAACCCCTAATCTGCCGACCGAATCTCGCCGCTACTGTAATAAATGGATTAACCGCTAAAGCTAAGTCTAACTCTAACAATAACACCCCCCTAAGTTAAATATAATTTTATTCTAACAAAATAAATTAACTCTTATTAAATAAATTATTCCTATTTAAAGCTAAATACTTACCTGTAAAATAAACCCAAATATAGCTACAATATAAATTATAATTATATTATAGTTATTTTAGGATTAATATATATTTTACAGGCAACTTTGTATTTATTTTAACCAGGTACAATAGCTATTAAATAGTTAATAACTATTTAATAGCTAAAATAGTTAAAATAATTACAAAATTATCTGTAAAATAAATCCTAACCTGTTACAATTAAACCTAACACTACACTATCAATACATTAATTAAATAAAATACCTACAATTATCTACAATTAAACCTAACACTACACTATCAATAAATTAATTTAATAAAATACCTACAAATAAATACAATTAAATAAACTAACTAAAGTACAAAAAATAAAAAAGAACTGTTACAAAAAATAAAAAAAAATATTTACAAACATTAGAAAATATTACAACAATTTTAAACTAATTACACCTACTCTAAGCCCCCTAATAAAATAACAAAGCCCCCCAAAATAAAAAAATGCCCTACCCTATCCTAAATTAAAAAAGTTCAAAGCTCTTTTACCTTACCAGCCCTGAAAAGGGTCCTTTGCGGGGCATGCCCCAAAGAATTCAGCTCTTTTGCCTGTAAAATAAACACATACAATACCCCCCCAACATTACAACCCACCACCCATATACCCCTAATCTAACCCAAACCCCCCTTAAATAAACCTAACACTAAGCCCCTGAAGATCTCCCTACCTTGTCTTCACCTCACCGGGTTCACCGATCGGTCCAGAAGAGGGTCCGAAGTTTTGATCCAAGCGGCGGCTGAAGAAATCCATCATCGGGCTGAAGTCGGAAGTCCATCATCGGGATTAAGTTTTCTATCAAGCCGCATCTTCAATCTTCTTTCTTCCGGAGCGGAGCCATCTTCTTCCAAGCCGACGCGGAACATCCTCTTCAAGTGACGCCTACTCACCGAATGACGGTTCCTTTAAATGACGTCATCCAAGATGGCATCCCTCGAATTCCGATTGGCTGATAGGATTCTATCAGCCAATCGGAATTAAGGTAGGAATATTCTGATTGGCTGATGGAATCAGCCAATCAGATTCAAGTTCAATCCGATCGGAACAGCCAATAGAATGCGATCGGATTGAACTTGAATCTGATTGGCTGATTCCATCAGCCAATCAGAATATTCCTACCTTAATTCCGATTGGCTGATAGAATCCTATCAGCCAATCGGAATTCGAGGGACGCCATCTTGGATGACGTCATTTCAAGGAACCGTCATTCGGCGAGTATGCGTCGGTTGAAGAGGATGTTCCGCATTGGCTTGGAAGAAGATGGCTCTGCTCCGCTCCGGAAGAAAGAAGATTGAAGATGCGGCTTGATAGAAGACTTCATCCCGATGATGGACTTCCGACTTCAGCCCGATGATGAAGTTCTTCAGCCGCCGCTTGGATCAAGACTTCGGACCCTCTTCTGGACCGATCGGTGAACCCGGTGAGGTGAAGACAAGGTAGGGAGATCTTCAGGGGCTTAGTGTTAGGTTTATTTAAGGGGGGTTTGGGTTAGATTAGGGGTATGTGGGTGGTGGGTTGTAATGTTGGGGGGGGATATTGTATGTTTATTTTACAGGCAAAAGAGCTGAATTCTTTGGGTAAAGGACCCTTTTCAGGGCTGGTAAGGTAAAAGAGCTTTGAACTTTTTTAATTTAGAATAGGGTAGGACATTTTTTTATTTTGGGGGGCTTTGTTATTTTATTAGGGGGCTTAGAGTAGGTGTAATTAATTTAAAATTGTTGTAATATTTTTCTAATGTTTGTAAATATTTTTTTATTTTTTGTAACTTAGTTCTTTTTTATTTTTTGTACTTTAGTTAGTTTATTTAATTGTATTTATTTGTAGGTATTGTATTTAATTAATTTATTGATAGTGTAGTGTTAGGTTTAATTGTAGATAATTGTAGGTATTGTATTTAATTAATTTATTGATAGTGTAGTGTTAGGTTTAATTGTAACTTAGGTTAGGATTTATTTTACAGGTAACTTTGTAATTATTTTAACTATTTTAGCTATTAAATAGTTATTAACTATTTAATAGCTATTGTACCTGGTTAAAAGAAATACAAAGTTGCTTGTAAAATAAATATAAATCCTAAAATAGCTACAATATAATTATAATTTATATTGTAGCTATATTAGGGTTTATTTTACAGTTAAGTATTTAGCTTTAAATAGGAATAATTTATTTAATAAGAGTTAATTTATTTTGTTAGAATAAAATTATATATAACTTAGGGGGGTGTTAGGGTTAGGGTTAGAATTAGCTTTAGGGGTTAAAAAATTTATTAGAGTAGCAGTGAGCTCCGATCAGCAGATTAGGGGTTAATACTTGAAGTTAGGTGTCAGCGATGTTAGGGAGGGCAGATTAGGGGTTAATACTATTTATTATAGGGTTATTGAGGCGGGAGTGAGGCGGATTAGGGGTTAATAACTTTATTATAGTAGCGGTGTTGTCTGCTCGCCAGATTAGGGGTTAATAAGTGTAGGCAGGTGGAGGTGAAATTGAGGGGGGCAGATTAGGGGTTAATAAATATAATATAGGGGTCGGCGGTGTTAGGCGCAGCAGATTAGGGGTACATAGCTATAATGTAGGTGGCAGCGGTGTACGGAGCTTAAGATTAGGGGTTAATAATAATATGCAGGGGTCAGCGATAGCGGGGGCGGCAGATTAGGGGTTAATAAATATAATATAGGGGTCTGCGGTGTTAGGGGCAGCAGATTAGGGGTTCATAGGGATAATGTAGGTGGCAGCGGCGTGCGGTCGGCAGATTAGGGGTTAAAAAATTTTAATAGAGTGGCGGCGATGTGGGGGGACCTCGGTTTAGGGGTACATAGGTAGTTTATGGGTGTTAGTGTACTTTAGAGCACAGTAGTTAAGAGCTTTATAAACCGGCGTTAGCCCAGAAAGCTCATAACTACTGACTTTTTTCTGCGGCTGGAGTTTTGTCGTTAGATTTCTAACGCTCACTTCAGACACGACTCTAAATACCAGCGTTAGAAAGATCCCATTGAAAAGATAGGATACGCAATTGACGTAAGGGGATCTGCGGTATGGAAAAGTCGCGGCTGGAAAGTGAGCATTAGACCCTTTCCTGACTGACTCTAAATACCAGCGGTAGCCCAAAACCAGCGTTAGGAGCCTCTATTGCTGGTTTTGACAGCTACCGCCCAACTCTAAATCTAGGCCAAAGACTCCAGTGCTGCTATTTACTATGGACACTATAGAAAGTAGCACAACAACGTATTGGTTTATTTATTTTTTTTTGTATTTCATATGGTGGCATTTTCTTATTATTATATTTCTGCAAATAGTTATTTTCTAAAAATGCTTTGTATTCTGAAAAGAAAATAGGTATAATATGTGAGAGTAAATTATTACATTTTTAAATTTTCTGAGTGCATCTGTTAGTTTAGTTCTTTTTTTTCCCTTTTAGTTTCTTCTACCATGTCAAATTTCATGGGACAGATAATCTTAAGTATTAGAAGAGATCATACTTGAAATATAGAGATGTTTATTAAAATCAAGAAAAACACACTCACAGTAGCCACACAAATGGAATCAAAATAGTTTGCTGCTGATTACTGCTATTTTCTGCATCACTCAGCAACATTACCATCAGAGGAAAAATAAATGCTAGTCTAAATTTCTAAAGAATGATCATTGTGTCTATAAAAACCTGCATTTTAGGCACTTCTCTTTGTGAGTGACTTCTTTTCTTTAAATTACCCCAAAATGGAAGATATCTTTTAGGTATTTTGATTAAGTTGTACTCTTGGTAAAAATGGCAACGTTCAGAGACCATTCAGCCACATGAAACTTATATTTAATACTAAAAGTGCTTGAAGGTTATATTCTGTCCTTAAATTTTTTTTGCCACTTCCTTAACAGAGAATATACTATAATCATTGCCTTTGCAATGTATAGTCCAATAATGCTGCATTGACTAAATTTGAGGGATTTTGAGGAATATACTTCTTCCCAAATCAACATGTGTGTCTGTTTTTCATGACCTTCTATAGAGAAATCTAAGGGATTTTTAAGATTTAATATATGTAAGAGTTTTGAATGGATTGGGTAGATGAATGTTTTATTATTTTCATTATCCTAGGATAATAAAATACATAAAAATAGGGTTTAGTCTACAGTTACTAACTGTAGTCAATAGGCCAATGACTGTCATGAATGCTAGTCTAGTTTTTGTTTAAAAAAATTGAGTAATGGGGTAGGAACCTGGCTGCTGCCATAAGTGCAGTGTAAATCTGGAGCTCTGCAATAGCAGCCCTAGCTAAGTTATGCTATCCTGGACATAGGCCCTCAAAACACCCAGCATATGATGAGTAAAGATCTGGAGAACAATAGTCAACTTCGAGATCCATCGGATTTACCCGATACCGGCAATAAAGTTTGGGCAACCGCATACAATGGCTGAATCCGACGCCATAAGCATCCCACACAAGTGTCGAGTGCATGCAAGCACTGGAGAATTCCCTATGCCACAAACCTGTCCACTTAGACATAGCTATGGCTAGCCTCACTTCAGAGAACAGACGTCCTTGAACCAGAACTGTGCTGCATACAGTGCTTGGAGTGGAGCCGTCACCATTTTGGGTCTTCTCACACGCAGCAAGACCACGCAACTAGATAGACCTCCTGATAGAGAGGAGATACACACTCGAGAAGTGGCCTTTAGTTTTGCGCAGGTAAGCACCAGTAAAAATTAACAACATAAGCCCATGGCAGACATATCATAATAACCTTGAATCATGAAGGATACAAATCCAGAACCTGGCCTATATCTGAAGTTGAAGATTTATCCAACATCTCTAAAGGTTATCTCCCATGACAAATGACTTTATATGCATATGATGAAAGGGGGCAAATACTGTGACATGTGATATCATGCCTTAGAGGGATGCAACTGCACCTCACTGACGAGCCCCATAAGGGACAAAACGTACATCTGGGGTTTGTTTTTCCTTGTTCAAAGGAGATTTGCCTGGTATTTCGGTGTTGGACTGTCATTTGGCAGGGTCAGACTGATATGCTACAGGAGATTTTACCTTTGTGAAATGCATAGTGTGCAGTAAGAGTTTGTACCCTGGGAGTAAGGAGGGACTAAGCAAGGAAATATTTCCAGCTTCAGTTCTAAGCCTAGTTGAGTGCATCTTTTTTTTCTGTACACTTGATATCATACAACTTATAACGCTAAGCTCCTAAATGAAACACAGAGAGGCAAAGCCATAAGTAATTGTACTTCTACTACTATTGCATGTTATGAATCTATACCCTGTACTGGACACATAGCCAAGAATCCAAAGCGCAGATATAAGCACTTTCTACTATCAAGTTTAACCTATCTCAACATATATGGGCCTAACTGCCTCTCTTCATACACCAAGGTTAACAGATTAAAACTGTCTTGCAAATCCTTAAAAGACATACCAAACATAGGTGACAATCTTTTATACCTATAAAGTAAAAAGTACTACTATATCATATTCATATAATTCTGATTGATATCCATGGCTACCAGAAGAAACATAAAGCAAGATAAATTCTCCAAGCCCTCCTCAGGGAAGTCTCTTACTATATCATCCTCTCTGTAAGCCTCGGATTCTTCAGACACTTCAAACAAACTACTTTCTGCAGATTCCCAAGTCAACACTGACCCCAGTTCATAGAGAAGAGCTCTCAGGCATGAAACAAGACATCCACACCATGGGGTTTCAAGTAGAATCCTTAGAAAATTGACAAGAAGAAATTAAATAATATGTGCAGAATTTAACAGACCAAGTCAAACAACAACAATAAACCATCTCAACATTACAAGAAAAACTAGAGGACTTGGAAAACCGAAGCAGACGTAAGAACATATGAATTAGAGGAGTCCCCGAAAGTGTCTTCCCTCGAGATTTTCCTGTCTATCTACAGACATTATTTCAACAGCTAAAAGATTCCACCTGCACTACAGAGATACAATGGGTAAGGGCACACAGGTCACTCAGACCTAAGCCACCTGATACAGTCACGCCAAGGGACATAATCATCCGTTTCAAAAACTTTTTAGAAAAAGAAATGCTCATGAACCAATCAAGGAAAACACAACAAGCCACTTCTGAGGCAATGTCTTGCAGTTTTATCAAGACTTATCCTTCCAAACACTGCAAAGGAGAAAGGAGTTCACACCTCTCACTACACTCTTGCACAACAAGTGGATCCCTTATCGTTGGGGCTTCCCTACTCAGGTTTGGGTGCTCCAAAACAATTCCCATCTGATTTGCAGAACTCCTGAAGATATCACCTCCTTTTGCAACACAATGGGGCTAGATTCCCAATCAGAACCTGAATCATCAAACACTTGTTAAACACCACCATCCAGAAGGAACAAAGACCCATCTACCTCCTGGACCACTGTTGCCAGCAAACAGGACAAAACAGCCATGTCACCACAGTTAATAGCCAGTTCTTCAAAACCTACACTTTCGGCACATAATGTGCCAAATGCAAGAAAGATCCTGAATGAATACTACTCTGAACTGAATTTCTTCTGAAACTTGCCTGTTAGGTATTTATACAGTACCTCTACATATACTGCCAATATTTAAAGACTCAGCAATTTAATAATTTACAAAATTTACAAATGTGCCTTCCCTCTAAGGCCTAGAACAAATAGAGGCTATTATGCTTATTTATGTAAAAAACAATTTTTCCTATTGATCCCCTTATTAGTACCATGTAAATTATACATTGATCAATACTGCCGTTAAATAAGGGGAATCTCCTATGAGTATAGAAAAACCTATATTACTTGTTCTTTATAGAGACCAACCAGACTTACTTTAATAGCTATACAGGACTTTCTTCTTGCCTATATAACCTATGAGGTTCTGTTTTGTTTGCCTATAACAGCTCCTAACTTAAAACTTCCAAAGCTCTGTATAAACGTTACCCATATCCTAACATTTTTAACGAAAATTAGTCCAGGGATATTTCCTAACAAGATATACCTTTACATAGGGCTGGCTATACATATTCCCTTATGACTGCTCTCAATATAGCCTACATTAGGAAGAGAGCCCTTTCATTGTTTGATTTGTTCGATGTGTTTTGTTTGTTCAAACTGTTATGCTTGTTTACAATGTTATTCATGATTGAAATTATGTGTTACCACTTGCTCTACTTTGATATTTACAATGCTCTGATGTTTACTATTTTGCTTACTCACATGCAACATCCACTAATACTTGTACTAGACAGTATCATACTCTTATGATATTTACCAAACCCGCACCATAAAGTGATGTCACATGCTATAATACCATGCACCACTTTACTTTATTATCCCAAAACGAAAAAATGGTTGAACTCACCTCACAAAAGATCAAAAGCCTTATAAGATTTAGCAAAATGTCACACTGAAATACTTTTTCTGCAGGAGAACCCCTTTAAGTATCATAAAGAACCCAGATATTTTGGGAAACTATACACAACTCACTACCATAGCTCTGGTTCAACAAAAAATGGAGTGAGTATCCTAATTAGTAAATCCCTCCCATTCATTCTAGCCCTAAAGGTCACAGACAAAGAAGAAAGGCTTCTAGGTTTGACAGGATTATTATACGGAAGACCCATTATGCTTATCAACATATACGCCCCAAACACCAACCAACTCCCTTTTTTCCAATGCATGTTCAAGAAAACACTTGATCTAGCTAAAGGCACAGTATATCTAGCTGGAGACTTCAATTTCCCTATACAGCCCAAAACAGAGAGCACTAATCTTACATTTCAAATCTCGTGTAAACTCACCACTACATTATGGGAGGCCCTAAATATTTTAACTTATATGAATCATGGAGATTTATACATCATGATACTAAAGATTTCCCATTTTTTTTCCCACCCGAATAAAACCTATAGCAGGCTGGACTATATCTTCACAAATAAAAAATGCCTCACCCATATACACAAATGCGATATCTCTCCCACATCTTGGTCAGACCACTCAGCCATTATACTGAAATTTTGCTGACCAAATACCCCCACAACACCTTACTTATGGAAATTAGAGGACTCGCTTCTAGATCACCCTTATTCGGTAACTAAATTAACCAACACCATAAATGAATACTTTAGCCATAACGCGCACTCTATTGATAACAACTACACACTTTGGGAAGCACACAAATGCGTGCTCTGAGGCAAATTTATCAAACTCAAAGCATTTTGCCAACAAACCCACCGCAAGCAATATCAAGAATTAAAAGATAAATACACAACATTAGATCGCTCACTAAAAAACTCCCCAACTGACCCTAACATAGTCAGAGAAGAATTGAACCATTTTCTGGATATAGAATATCAATCACACTGTAAAAAAAACAAATAGCATGTTTTATTTTGAGAACAACTGAGCAGGCAAGTTACTAGCCCGGGCATTCTTGAAAAAAAGATTCAAGTCCTACATATACGAAAACCGCTCTCCACAAAAAACCCTTACAAACTACCCCTGAAATATTACAATCTTTCCACAATTACTATACCTCATTATCAGGTAGATTACAAGTTATGCACGCTATAGGGAATTTAACAAATGCAACAAACGTTGCTTTATTTCACCCCCTATAGTGCAGCTATTACAAGTTTTCAACAGCCGGCTTATGCATGCAATATGGCTGTGTTGAACTCCATACCGGACACAATACAAGCGCTGTTTTGATGTGTTCATGCACGATCAATGGGGAGAAGGTGTCAGAAAAAAAACTAACACCTGTGATCTCAGAAAGAAAAGCTCTGTAACGCAGCCCCATTGATGTCTATGGGGGAAAAAAAGATACGTTTAAACCTAACACCCTAACATAAACCCCACATCTAAACACCCCTAATCTGCTGCCCCCGACATCCCTTGCACCTACATAAACTTATTAACCCCTAATCTGCCACTCCCGATATTGCTGCCACCTAAATAAAGCTATTAACCCCTAATCTGCTGCTCCCGATATCGCTGCCACTATACTAAAGTTATTAACCCCTATTCCACTGCACCCCAACATCACCAACACTATAATAAATATATCAACCCCTATCTTGCCGCTCCCCGACATCGCCACCACTAAATAAAGTTATTAAACCCTAAACCTCTGGCCTCCCACATCACTACCACTAAATTAACTTATTAACCTCTAAACCACCAGCCCCCCACATTGCAACAACCTAAATTAAACTATATTAACATCTAAACCTAACCCTAACACCAACACCCCCTAATTTTAACATAATTAAAATAGAGCTAAATTAAAGTTACAATTATTAACTAGATAATACCTATTTAAAACTAAATTCATACTTACCTGTAAAATAAAACCTAAACTAGCTACAATATAACTAGTAGTTATATTGTAGCTAGCTTAGGTTTTATTTTTATTTTCACAGGTAAGTTTGTATTTATTTTAACTAGGAAGACTAGTTAGTAAATAGTTATTAACTATTTAATAACTACCTAGTTAAAATAAATACAAAATTACCTGTGAAATAAAACATTACATTACATAAAATAAAAAACACTAAAATTACAAAAAATAAAAAACCTACCATTACAAAAAAATATATATTTTTTTTTATCCAAAACAAAAATTATTATTATTCTAATACCCTGTTTAAAAAAAAAAAAACACCCCAAAATGAAATAAAAACATTACACAAAACGGGTTATAAAAAATAATAAAAATTATTCCTATTCTAATACACTTTTTTTTTATTTTTTTATTTTACTTTTTATTTGGTTTAAACATTACAAATAACACTTGGGGACTAGCAAGACCCCTACACATATTGACTCGTATCCAGTGTTCGGGCACACAGGTCCGATTTCAAGTTTCATCAAAATGTTAATATATGTACAACATTCCCTCCACTCTTTTAGCTCTGCTTCTTAGCAAAGAGATCAAACTACAAAAGGATTAAATACATAAGGATATTTGAGTTATTTCAGGAGTTATTCAGGGTTATTCAGGCTTATTCAGTAGAAAATAATACTTATATTTTTCTTATTGTTAAAGTGTTGCATAGTTTAAAATGTCTCAGATACAGTGCAATGGGTGTTTTGCACTTTTTAATCGTTCTACTTTTTGGAGATTTAGGGGCTGTCCTGTTTGTAAGCAGTTTTCCCTGTTAAGGGAGGAAATAGCTAAACTTCAAGCTAAGGTAAGTAACATACCTGTTACCTCTACAAAGCTGCCTCAGAAAGAAGCCCCTCTACCCCAGAGATCAGCAAGGAGAGGCAGATGGATCACTGTAGGCTCTGGAAGAATTAGAACAGTAGACCAGAAGCATTGCCCACAACCTCTGCCATTGCAAAACTCCTATGCTGCTCTTGCCGAATACACTTGTGATGAGGAGATTGCTGTTTCTGAGCCCTCTGAAGCTGTAACAGGTAATTTAAATCTATTGGCACCTGATTCTCCAGGTAACATAACACAGGAAAGAACTGCAGATGTGTTTTTGAGAAAAAGACTGTTAGTGGGTGACTCTATTTTGAGGAATGTGTATTTAGGTGAAAGTAAAGGAGAAACAAGGGAGGTTAGATGTCTTCCAGGAGCTACTGCTCACAGGGATAGGAATCGTATTTTGAGAATTGTTAAGGCAGCAGGAAAGGGAAGTGAGTTGGATGTGATTGTTCATTTAGGAACAAATGATCTGGCTAGTAATCATGTTGCTGCTGTTCAGAAAGAGTTTTGTGACCTAGGTAATCATTTAGAGACTGTGGCATCAACTCTATCATTTTCTGCTATTTTACCTGTGTATGACCAGGAAGCAGGAAAGATGGAGCGGATAACAACATTTAATTCTTGGTTAGATAAGTGGTGCAGGGAACGAGGATTTGGTTTTATTGGCCATTATAGCTCTGTTTGGAAAGATACTAGGTTATTTAGGAGAGATGGCTTGCATTTGGATGCTAAAGGAACAGAGTATCTGGGAGAGGAGTTCAAATACTTTATTAGAAATCATTTAAACTAATAAAGGGGGGTAGCATTAATATATCCACCTGCCCCCCACAGCATGCCAAAACTGTTAGTCCAAGTAACAATTCTAGAAATTCTAGTAGAAAAATTCTTCGTGCCATGAGCACAAATGCTCGCAGCTTAGGAAATAAATTACCTGAACTCATTTCAATAATGACTAGGGACAACTTGGATTTAGTAGCTATAACAGAAACATGGTACAATGATTTGCATGACTGGGACATAGTCATACCTGGATACAGGTTATTTAAAAAGAACAGAGTAGGAAAGAAAGGTGGAGGAGTTGCTTTGTATGTAAATGAAAATATAAAGGTTACTGAAATTGTAGGAACAAATGATGAGGTGGAAAGTATTTGGGTGACTTTGGAAATTGGAGATAAAAATGTTTTTAGAATAGGGGTTGTATATAGGCCTCCATTGCAGGATGAAAAACTGGACAATCTGTTATTAGATGAAATAACCAAAATGACCATGAAGGGTAAGGTTATAGTACTGGGGGACTTTAATTTGCCAGATATAGACTGGAAGATTCCTTCTGCTAGATCGGCTAGAAGCAGGTATATTCTTGAATCTCTGCTAGGGGAATCACTTGAACAATTAGTCAAGGAACCAACTCGTAAGGAAGCTATATTAGATCTAATACTTACAAACAGTGATACAGTTTCAGATGTGTCTGTAGGTGAGAACTTAGGATCCAGTGATCATCAATCTGTTTGGTTTAGTATTCATGTTCAGGAACTGTACACCCAGACTAAAACAAAAGTTTTAGACTTTAGGACGGCAGATTTTTCATTAATGGGAGAATACCTAAAAAACTATTTAAAGGGGAAAAATCTTATTACAGGGGTTCAAGAACAGTGGGAATTTGTGAAAGGTGCCATTTTAGATGCAACCGCACACTGTATTAGACATGTCTGTAAAAGTAAAAGAAAGCGGAAACCAATTTGGTTTTCCAAAGAAGTAGCACATGCTGTAAAGACAAAAAAGATAGCTTATAAAAATTACAGACACACACAAGCAGATGATGATATGAAAATATGGAGACTCCAACAAAAAAAGACTAAGCAGTTAATTAGGAAGGTTAAAGCTGATGCAGAAGAGAAGATAGCACAGTCAGTAAAACATGGGGACAAAACATTCTTTAGATATATCAGTGAAAGAAGAAAAAATAAGGTAGGAATAGTAAAATTGAAATCAGTTGATGGTAGAATAATAGAAGGAGATAAGCAGATTGCAGACTGTCTCAATGATTACTTCTGTTCTGTTTTCACTAAAGATTGTGAAGATACAATGTCTACATTAAGGGATGCTATGCAAAATAGAAACAAGCTTAACAGTAATCTTTTTACAGAGGATGAGGTTTTGTTAGCATTATCAAAAATAAATGTTACAAAGGCAGTGGGTCCTGATAATATTCATCCAAGGGTTTTAAAAGAACTTCGTTCAGTGCTAACTGTCCCATTAACTGATCTGTTTAATCAGTCACTATTAACAGGAGCTGTCCCAGATGATTGGAGAATAGCAAATGTAATACCTCTTCATAAAAAGGGCAGTAGAGAAGAATCTGGCAACTACAGGCCAGTTAGTTTAACTTCAGTAGTAGGGAAATTAATGGAAAGCCTCTTAAAGGAAAGAATTATGACTTACATAAAGACAAACAATTTAGAGGACCAAAATCAGCATGGTTTTACTTCAGGGAGATCATGTCAGACTAATCTAATTGACTTCTTTGATTATGTAACAAAAGTATTAGACAAGGGAGGAGCAGTTGATGTAGCATATCTAGATTTCAGCAAAGCATTTGACACCGTCCCACACAATAAACTTATTCACAAACTATATCTCCTTGGTCTAGATTCAAAAATTGTGAACTGGGTGGAATGCTGGCTTAAGGACAGAAAACAAAGTGTCTTAGTAAATGGAGTTCATTCAGCAGAGGGGGCTGTTACTAGTGGTGTTCCTCAGGGGTCAGTTCTGGGGCCTGTTTTGTTTAACATATTTATCTGCGATATCAGCAAAGGGCTACAGGGGAAAGTATGTCTCTTTGCAGATGATACAAAAATTTGCAACAGAGTGGATGTTCCAGGGGGGGTAGACAAAATGAGAAGTGATATACAACAATTGGAGGATTGGACAAACGACTGGGATCTAAAGTTTAACACAGCAAAGTGTAAAATAATGCATTTAGGGAAGAAAAATCCAAATGTTAATTACAGACTCAATGACACTTTACTGACTGTTACAGACGAGGAACAGGACTTGGGAATTATTATTTCAGATGATTTAAAACTTAGTAAACAATGTAGTAAGGCAGCGAGTAAGGCTAGCAGAATGCTTGGATGTATTGGTAGAGGTATTTGCAGCAGAAATAGTAAGGTTCTTATGCCACTTTATAGATCATTAGTTAGGCCTCATCTTGAGTATTGTGTGCAGTTCTGGAGGCCATATCTTCAGAAGGATATTAACAAACTTGAATCTGTGCAAAGGAGGGCTACCAAAATGGTACATGGTCTAAAAAATAAAACTTACCAGGATAGGCTCAATGACCTAAATATGTATAGCTTAGAGGAGAGAAGGGAAAGAGGTGATATGATAGCAACTTTCAAGTACATTAAAGGGTTTAGTAAAACTGAGGCTGTGGGTATTTTACATAAAATGGAAAATTCAAGAACAAGGGGTCATGAGCTCAAGCTAAAGGGTAGTAGATTCAGGAGTAATTTGAGGAAGCACTTCTTTACAGAAAGAGTGATTGATTTATGGAATAAACTTCCTCAAGAGGTAGTAGCAACAAACACTGTGGGGGACTTTAAAAATGCATGGGACAAGCATAGGGCTATCCTACGAACTAGATAAGTTTATACTGTTAGGTAAGGTGGGGCAGACTTGCTGGGCCTATGGCTCTTATCTGCCGTCAATATCTATGTTTCTATGTTTCTATGTTTCTCTAAGGGGAGGGAACATCGATTTAATGGGTGATAAACAATTATAACGTTTGAAAACAAAGATGTAGTCGATACAGTACAGTGTAATCTCAGTGGGAGGGGAAAGAGGGGAAGAATGAGGGAGAGGGAGGGAAGGATGGGGGTCTCGTCAGTCATCTTATCTAAGTCTTGTATGGGGCTTCTTATGTCTTGGCCAATGGTTTCCATAAAGTGTCATGTTTATCTTTCCAATCAGCCCAGGCCATTTCAAATAAGTTGACTTTATCTAGACTGTAGTATATGTCTTTTTCCATTGTGTACAGATAGGCCATAGTGTTTAGGATCTCAGTCCATTGTGGAGGAAGCTCTTTCTTCCAAGACCTAGCAATGTTAGTTTTGATAGAGGACAAGAGGTATATGCATAACATCTTCTGGTGTTTAGGGAGGGTGTGTATATCTAGGTGAAGAAGCGCCATAGCTGAGCTTTTAGGTACCATTTGTAGCCAAAGTACGGAAGCACAGGTGCCATAAGGTTTTAATTTTTGGGCACTCCCACCACGTGTGGAGCATATCACCAGGAAGGCCACACTGCCTCCAGCATAGGGGGGAGGTCTTTGGGAACATTTTAGATAGTCGCATGGGAACCAGATACCAGTGGGATACAACTTTGTAATAAGTTTCAAACAGTGTTATACAGTGTAATGTTTTTTTTTAGTTAGCATAATGGATCTTTGCCAAGAATAAACAGGAATACTAGTGTGGAGTAGAGTGTTCCATCTGAGTAAGTGTGGTGCCGGGTCAGGTGGTATAGTACTGTCAAGCAAGCTATAGTTTCTCGACAGAGGCTTAAGAAGTCTGTGACCCCTGTGCCAGATGGACTCCCATGTGGTTAGCGGGCAGGTGGCATTGGGAAGAAATCCCCGGCTAGAGAGAAAACTCTTAAATCTGGTAAGTTCAAAGTGGAGGAAAGACGGGATGTTTATGCAAGATTCAACCTGGTCTAATGAAATGTAGCCGCCTCGGCTGGACCCAGACCAAAAGTCCGATACTTGTTTAACTGCCATTCAAGCCCACATATTAGGGTGGGTTTCCGCTAGGCCTGTGAGGAGACCCAGGACAGATGTGACCGGGGAGGGGTGGAGCGCAATCAACCGGCGGTGTTGAATCTTATCCCAGACAGATAAACATTCAACTAGTACAGAGTTAGATATGCCTAGAGTTCTGAGACTATGAGCTGGGGTCCAGATTAGTTCCTTAAGGAAAATGTTAGATGGTAATGAAGCTTGTTTGATATCTCTCCATCTATCTTGTGCTTGAAGTATACCCCATTGGGATATATGCATGATAATAGCCCCCTCATAATATTTATTGATGGAAGGGGAGGCCAACCCTCCAAGGTGGATGGGAAATTGCAGGGTTCTGTGAGCAACTCTGGGTGTCTTGCCCTGCCATATAAACTTTGTACATTCCCTTTGAAACTGTAGCAAGAGGTGTACAGGTACTCTGATTGGGAGACACCTAAAAAGGTAAGTAAGCCTAAGAAGGAAGGACATTTTGAGGGAAGCTATGCGGCCCATCCAAGATATGGACTTATGGTCCCATTCATTTTTTAGAGTACACAGGTCTGCTAATAAGGTGAGGTAGTTATCTGTGACCATCTGTCCTATACTGTTAGAGATCTTTACTCTGAGGTGGGTGACCTGCTCATTTGATCACTTGAAGCTGAATTTATTTTGCAGATTAAGAATGTAGTTTTGGGGATATCCCCACCAATATATCTCTGTCTTGGGAACATTAAGCTTGTAGAAGGAAAGGGCGCCAAAGGCTTCTAGGATCTCCAAGAGTCTAGGAATGGTACGGGCTGGGTCTGCAGAGAATATGGTGATGTCATCCGCAAATAGTGCAATTTTATGTTTAGATCCGGATAGCGTAATTCCCTCCAGAACCTCATCAGAGTGTATTTTTTCTGCTAGAGGCTCAACAGCTAAGGCAAACAGTAATGGGGAGAGTGTGCATCCCTACCTATTGCCATTAGAGATTGAGAATGGAGCGGATTGGAAACCTAAACTTCTGCCATCGGCCTGGAATATAAGGCTTGAACCGCAAGACACATGTCAGGGGGAAATTTGAAGGCTCTAAGCGTTTCCCAGAGATAAGCCCCATATAACCCAATCGAAGGCTTTCTCCGCATCCAAAGAGATGATCAAGAAAGGCTTATTCATTCTTGTTGATTCACATACAACATTAATAAGACACCTTGTGTTTCCTGGGCCCTCCCAGTTGTATATGAATCCCACCTGATCCGAATTGATTAAGCTGGGTAGAAGTTTGCAGATACGATTGGCCAACAATTTTGAGTATATTTTGATGTCTACATTGATCAATGAAATGGGCCTGTAGTTAGAGCACAATGAGGGGTCTTTGTTTGGTTTAGGGATCATGACAATGCTAGCTTCCAAAAATTCTTGTCTAAAGCTCCCTTCCTGTCTCGCTAGACTAAAAAACCTGAGAAGTAACAGCGTCAGTTCTTGGTAGAAAGTCTTATAAAATTGTGCTGGGAATCCATCTGGCCCGGGGGCCTTAAAGGGTTTCAGATGTTTGATTACATGTTTAAGTTCCAGCAAAGTGAATAGGCTAGTCAGTGAGTCCTGTTGTTCTGACGTGAGTGTCGGGAGGTTTAGGGATCTGAGGTATTGTCTAATGTGTTGCGTGGGGGCAGGATGTTTATTTTCATTCATTTCAATATTATATAGTTTAGAGTAATAGTCTGCGAAGCATTCTCCTATCAAGGAGGGTAATCTGATCGCCTTGTTGTTGTATTGCATTTGATGGATTCGGGGCGTATTATTCCGATGACGCAATTTGTTAGCTAACTTACCGCTAGATTTAGAGTTCTGCGGCCAAAGGGGTGCGATAGCTACGTGTGCTTTTTTTCCCCCTGCACCTTTTAAATACCACTGGTATTTAGAGTTCACAGAAGGGCTGCATTAGGCTCCAAAAAGGGAGCGTAGAGCATATTTACAGCCACTGCAACTCTAAATACCAGCGGTGCTTACGGACGTGGCCAGCTTCAAAAATGTGCTCATGCACGATTCCCCCATAGGAAACAATGGGGCAGTTTGGGCTGAAAAAAACCTAACACCTGCAAGAAAGAAGCGTTCAGCTCCTAACGCAGCCCCATTCTTTCCTATGGGGAAACACTTCCTAAGTCTGCACCTAACACCCTAGCATGTACCCCGAGTCTAAACACCCCTAGCCTTATACTTATTAATCCCTAATCTGCTGCCCCCGCTATCGCTGACCCCTGCATATTTTTTTAACCCTTAATCTGCCGCTCCGTACACCGCTGCCACCTACGTTATCCCTATGTACCACTAATCTGCTGCCCCTAACACCGCCGAACCCTATAATATATTTATTAACCCCTAATCTGCCTCCCCCAATGTCGCCGCCACCTACCTACACTTATTAACCCCTAATCTGCCGACCGGACCTCACCGCTACTATAAAAGTTATTAACCCCTAATCCGCCTCACTCCCGTCTCAATAACCCTATAATAAATAGTATTAACCCCTAATCTGCCTTCCCTAACATCACTGACACCTAACTTCAAGTATTAACCCTTAATCTGCTGACCGGACCTCACCGCTACTCTATTAAATTTATTAACCCCTAAAGCTAAGTCTAACCCTCACACTAACACCCCCCTAATTTAAATATAATTTTTATCTAACAAAATAAATTAACTCTTATTAAATAAATTATTCCTATTTAAAGCTAAATACTTACCTGTAAAATAAACTCTAATATAGCTACAATATAAATTATAATTATATTGTAGCTATTTTAGGATTTATATTTATTTTACAGGCAACTTTGTATTTATTTTAACCAGGTACAATAGCTATTAAATAGTTAATAGCTATTTAATAGCTACCTATTTAATTACAAAATTACCTGTAAAATAAATCCTAACCTAAGTTACAATTAAACCTAACACTACACTATCAATAAATTAATTAAATAAAATACCTACAATTATCTACAATTAAACTTAACACTACACTATCAATAAATTAATTATATACAAATACCTACAATTAAATAAACTAACTAAAGTACAAAAAATAAAAAAAGAACTAAGTTACAAAAAATAAAAAAATAATTTTCAAACATTAGAAAAATATTACAACAATTTTAAGCTAATTACACCTACTCTAAGCCCCCTAATAAAATAACAAAGCCCCCCAAAATAAAAAAATGCCCTATTCTAAAATAAAAATAGAAAAGCTCTTTTACCTTACCAGCCCTTTAAAGGGCCTTTTGCGGGGCATGCCCCAAAGAATTCTGCTCTTTTGCCTGTAAAAAAAAAAAAACATACAATACCCACCTCAAAACATTACAACCCACCACCCACATACCCCTAATCTAACCCAAACCCCCCTTAAATAAACCTAACACTAAGCCCCTGAAGATCTCCCTACCTTATCTTCACCACGCCGGGTATCACCAATCCATCCAGAGGAGGCTCTGAAGTCTTCATCCAAGCCCAAGCGGGAGCTGAAGAGGTCCATCATCGGGCTGAAGAGGTCCATCATCGGGATGAAGAGGTCCATCATCGGGCTGAAGAGGTCCATCATCGGGCTGAAGAGGTCCATCATCGGGCTGAAGAGGTCCATCATCAGGCTGAAGAGGTCCATCATCCGGCTGAAGTCTTCTATCAAGCGGCATCTTCAATCTTCTTTCTTCCAGATCCATCTTCATCCCGCCGACGCGGAACATCCATCCTGGCCGACAACTTCCCGATGAATGACGGTTCCTTTAAATGACGTCATCCAAGATGGCGTCCCTCGAATTCCGATTGGCTGATAGGATTCTATCAGCCAATCGGAATTAAGGTAGGAAAATTCTGATTGGCTGATGGAATCAGCCAATCAGATTGAGCTTGCATTCTATTGGCTGTTCCGATCAGCCAATAGAATGCGAGCTCAATCTAATTGGATCAGCCAATCGGATTGAACTTGAATCTGATTGGCTGATTCCATCAGCCAATCAGAATTTTCCTACCTTAATTCCGATTGGCTGATAGAATCCTATCTTGGATGGCGTCATTTAAAGGAACCGTCATTCATCGGGAAGTCGTCGGCCAGGATGGATGTTCCGCGTCGGCGGGATGAAGATGGATCCGGAAGAAAGAAGATTAAAGCTACCGCTTGATAGAAGACTTCAGCCGGATGATGGACCTCTTCAGCCGGATGATGGACCTCTTCAGCCGGATGATGGACCTCTTCAGCCGGATGATGGACGTCTTCAGCCCCCGCTTGGGCTTGGATGAAGACTTTGGAGCCTCCTCTGGATGGATCGGTGATATCTGGCGTGGTGAATATAAGGTAGGGAGATCTTCAGGGGCTTAGTGTTAGGTTTATTTAAGGGGGGTTTGGGTTAGATTAGAGGTATGTGGGTGGTGGGTTGTAATGTTGGGGGGGTATTATATGTTTTTTTTACAAGCAAAAGAGCAGAATTCTTTGGGGCATGCCCCACAAAAGGCCCTTTTAAGGGCTGGTAAGGTAAAAGAGCTTTTCTATTTGTATTTTAGAATAGGGTAGGGCATTTTTTTATTTTGGGGGGCTTTGTTATTTTATTAGGGGGCTTAGAGTAGTTGTAATTAGCTTAAAATTGTTGTAATATTTTTATATTTGTAAATTATTTTTTTATTTTTTGTAACAGTTCTTTTTTTATTTTTTGTACTTTAGTTAGTTTAATTAATTGTATTTAATTGTAGGTATTTGTATGTAATTAATTTATTGATAGTGTAGTGTTAGGTTTAATTGTAGTTAATTGTAGGTATTTTATTTAATTAATTTATTGATAGTGTAGTGTTAGGTTTAATTGTAACTTAGGTTAGGAGTTATTTTATTAACTATTTAATAGCTATTGTAAAGTTGCCTGTAAAATAAATATAAATCCTAAAATAGCTACAATATAATTATAATTTATATTGTAGCTATATTAGGTTTATTTTACAGGTAAGTATTTAGCTTTAAATAGGAATAATTTATTTAATAAGATTTAATTTATTTTGTTAGATAAAAATTATATTTAACTTGGGGGGGTGTTAGTGTTAGGGTTAGACTTAGCTTTAAGGGTTAATACATTTTTAGAGTAGCGGTGAGGTCCGGTCGGCAGATTAGGGGTTAATACTTGAAGTTAGGTGTCAGTGATGTTAGGGAGGGCAGATTAGGGGTTAATACTATTTATTATAGGGTTATTGAGGCGGGAGTGAGGCGGATTAGGGGTTAATAACTTTATTATAGTAGCGGTGAGGTCTGGTCGGGAGATTAGGGGTTAATAATTGTAGTTAGGTAGCGGCGACGTTGGGGGCGACAGATTAGGGGTTAATAAATATAATATAGGGGTCGGCGGTGTTAGGGGCAGCAGATTAGGGGTACATAGGGATAACGTAGGTTGCGGCGGTGTGCGGTTGGCAGATTAGGGGTTAAAAAAATTTAATAGAGTGGCGGCGATGTGGGGGGGGGCTTGGTTTAGGGGTACATAGGTAGTTTATGGGTGTTAGTGTACTTTAGAGCACAGTAGTTAAGAGCTTTATGAACCGGCGTTAGCCCAGAAAGCTCTTAACTCCTGGCTTTTTGCTGCGGCTGGAGTCTTGTCGTTAGATTTCTAACGCTCACTTCAGCCAGGACTCTAAATACCAGCGTTAGAAAGATCCCATTGAAAAGATAGGATACGCAATTGGCGTAAGGGGATCTGCGGTATGGAAAAGTCGCGGCTGCAAAGTGAGCGTTAGACCCTTTCCTGACTGACTCTAAATACCAGCGGGCAGCCAAAACCAGCGTTAGGAGCCCCTAACGCTGGTTTTGACGGCTAACGCAGAACTCTAAATCTAGCGGATAGTGTCTGCTCTGTTGCCCTTATGATAAAATAATTGTTTAAATTTTGTAAGTTTTTGCTGGGTGCAACGCAATTCTAATTGGTTAATGTGTGCCCGAACGGCAGAAATCTGTGTTAGCATTTCATCTGTGATGTTGGCCCGAATAGCGGTTTCCAATGATCTAAGTTTGCTCTGGGCCTGGGCAATGGTGAGTCCCGCTAGCTTTTTGAGACGGGCTTGCTTACAGATAATGTATCCTCTGATTACAGATTTAATAGCGCCCCAGAGGATGTCGTCTGTGATTTGTCTATTGTCGTTATGTTGGATTGGTTCAAGTATATCTCTGCGTAATTCTTTCCTAAAGGGAGTATCTGATAGAATGTGTCGAGGTAAGGACCACGTGCCTTTAGTCAGGTGATGGTCATTGGGCCATAAGTCAGCAAGAACTAAATCATGATCTGACCATGAGCAGAGAGAGATACTGAGTCTAGAGTCTCTGCCAAACAGAATATGTGATCTAACCTAGAATAGGTTTTGTGCGGGTGGGAGTAATGAGTATAGTCTCTGTCTGTCGTGTGTAGCAACCTCCATATATCAAAGTAACCAAATTCTGACATAATAGTCTGGAATCATGTGGATAGAAGGCTCAATTGGGGGTTTACTTTACCCGGGGTCAGAGTTTTACAGTCTATTTTAGCGTCCCAGATCATATTAAAGTCTCCTGCCAAAAGAACCCTACCTTGTCTATATTGGTCTACTATCCGTAGAATTTTCCTAAGATACACAGGTTGGCGAGAGTTGGGTAGATATATTGAGACTAGGGTGTGTAGGACATGATCCAACTTGCAAACCAAGATTGTATACCTAGCTTGGGGGTCTTTTATTATCTGTATTTGTTCAAATGCTATCCTCTTACGTATCACTACTGCTGTTCCTCTGGCTTTCTTTATAAATGGGGAGTATTCTATGGTTGTATAATAGCGTGAGTGGAATCTGTGAGGGGTGTCTAGCTGCCAGTGGGTTTCTTGCAGGAATACAAGGTCAGGGTTATGAAACTTAAGTGTACGGGTAAGTAGGCTACATTTTAAGGGGGAGTTAAGTCCTCTGGTATTATGTGTGAGGATTCTAAGGTGGTTCATTCTCTAGATATTTTCTTGGAGTGGAAGTAGAATGAAAGGGGGAAAGAAGGGAAATGCGGGTTGATGTTCTGTCGTGTCGAGTAGTGGTCTCTGGTAGGGGAAGAAGGGAAGTTGGGAGGGAATGGGAAAGGGAGTTAGTCAAGCACTTAAGTCAAAGTAGTGTATCAACAATGAGGTGGAAATAGTCCACCTGGGTGGAACCCTGGCATGGCCTACCCTTTGTGGGGGGGGGAGCTAAGATTATAGAACTAAGTGTGTGGGAGCCGTAAACTCCAGCCCCACTCCGTGAACAAAGTAATCTAATCAGAACTTAAATTATTAAAGTTAGTCAACCAGTGGGGCATCCACAAATTTTTCAACAACAGTATATAGATAATTACCTTAAACAAAAACAACATCAAATCTTATCTATCAAGATGAACAAATAACATACCTTGTAATGTGCCAAACCTGCTCCTAGACATATAAGGCATTACATCAAAAGTATTAGAGAGAATAAAACTTGTCAGCATGATTTAACCTATGGGTTGGGACATTGTCCAGGTGACCGGTCCTCATAGTGACCCTGATGTCTCAGGACCAGCCTCCTAAACTTCCAAAGAGAGTATCTTGAAGTAATGGGAGGTAAACATGGTTTTCAGTATTAACTTCAATTTAGGGAGGTGAAATATGTGGTCGAGGGGAATCCTGAGACTGCTGGGTTTTTATCTTTTTGGGTCTTTGGTCTTTAGCAGACCATTCAGGAGCGGTGACCCTCAATTTCAAATTTGAAGAGGGGGGTTCTCTCGCATCGTCAGTCAAAAGTCCCCATTGTGTGAGAAGGGTGGTCCCCTGAGGTAGAGAAGATACTGTATATGTTTTGTTATCCTTTGTTATTATCAATTTGGTTGGGTAGCCCCACCTGTATTTGATGCCTGCCCATCGGAGAATTAGTGTAACTGGCTGGAAATACCTCCTGTGCTGCAAAGTATGTGCTGAGAGGTCAGGGAATAGTTGGATGTCCTAAAACTTTTCTGATATCTGTGGTTTGCGAAAGGCAGCCTGCATAAGTCTGTCCTTGTATAAAAAGCTATGGAAACATTCAATGACGTCTCTTGGTTTCAACTGCGATACCGATCTTGGACGCAACACTCTGAGCCCTTTCCATGGTGATAGTCATATCCTCCGTAGGACCAAGAAGGTCGTTAAAAAGGTCCTTTAAGTAGTTCTGAAGATCAGAAGGTTGAACTTCCTCCGGAATCCCTCTAAACCTGACATTATTTCTGCGAACTCGGTCCTCCACGTCGGCGAGCTTGAATTCTAGCTGGTTTATCTGTTCAGCTAGGTTTCCGAGTATGCAAAGAGGTTTGTCTGGTCAGTGGCTATGTCATCTTGTTTCCTTTCTAGGGAATCTACTCTCTCTCCTATTTCCAAGATATCCTTTCGAAATTCGGCATGGTTTCTCTGAATTTCCTTTGTTATAGAATGGGTTTGACATGCAAACATTTTTTTGAGGGTGGCTTCTGTGATAAAATGTTGGGACTGGGTGGATGACATATTGTCAGGCTGAGAACCATCTCCTACTGACTAGATTCTTCTATTCGCTCCTTAGAAAGTTGTGTAAAGTGGTCAAGGACTGTTCTTTTTTTTTTTACAGATCCAGGGCTTTTTGGGTGTCTTCTGGAAGTATGAGGCATTTTCAGAGGGTGAGTGGATGAATTATACTAGTCAGCTAACCAAGTGTTTGAGGCTATGAATAAGGCACTGAAACCCCTCTGGTCAAGAAAAAAGAAAGGTTCACATGTATACGTACATTAGTGTTCGGAGCAGGGCTGGGTGGTCTCTCCTGACGGCACCTGAAAATGCACCCTTCAAAGCTTAATGTCTGTCTAGAAGTACCAGAGCAGGTGGAGGGAAGGGCCAAGTAGACACCGCAGGCAAGTCTACAAAACAATGCTAGTAAGACACAATCACATATACTAAAAAGAAATGCGGATAACAGTTAATCATGCAAATTACTCTGTGACCATCAAAGTTGGTCTTGTTGATTGGGCTAATATCACGCTGAATAGGTAATACTGACAAGACCTCAGGTCACCAAATACCTCCAGACGCGTTAAGAGTGCCACTCAGCAAGCTTCAGTATGCCCCCTCTAGACTCAAGGGAATGGGGATACGACCAGAAGGAAGGGGAAAAGGTAAGAGGAAGTGACCAGCCCAAACAGGTGAGCCAGAAAGGGGGAGTCTCAAGGGGGTCTTCTACAAATTAACACATAATTTAGGCTTTCAATAAAGACTCAAGGTAAAGAGAATGTATGGTTTGTGACCTGGAAGGCAATTTTGTCAGTTAAACAATAATATGACACTACACTCTTGAGTCAGTGACCTAGAGACCACCAAGCTGACACACCAGCCAACAGAATACCCAAGCAATGTAAAGTCAGTATGTCCCCTAGAGCAGCCTGCGTGATAGGAACTAGTATGAGCTTAATGATATTACAGGGATACTGCAGTCTAACAGTGGATGACAGCTCCAATTATTACCCCCAAAGGCACAAGGGTGAAAGCAACTGGGTGTAGGGCCTTAACCTATGCCCTAAGTGGTGGAGGAGTGAGTCCAAATGAAGGCTAAGCTTAGGTCTACAGGTGTTCTTAGTTATAGGCAAGAAAGGCCTTACTGAGGCTTCCAGTGGAAAATGAGTTGGTTCAGCACCAGGGAAAATTTATCCGAGGTGTAGCATAGGGACCTGTTGTTGCAGCTCTGTTATAAGTAGGAAAGGTCTGCCTTGGAGAGTTTATGTTGTGAGGGGTGTCAGATAGTTGTAAATCTTTGTAGACACATGGATCAGAAGAGTCCCTCAGGGCCCACACAATGGTATAATATGCAATTCAGTGAGATAGCAGGACACTAAACTGAAAGTGGAGCCTGAGCCAAAACTCCATAAGCACCCAGGTCTAGACCCTCCTTGTCAGACACTATAAAGTGTTCCCTCCTTATGTAATAAGGGTTCCACTGACTTCAATGTCCAGATAATATCTCCCAATGTATTTTTAAAGGTGACCCAGGATTTTGTGAAGCTGCTGGCTTAGTTGTGGGAAGATCTGGAAAAGCCAGTACAGCTCTCACACCTCCATTGTATATTTAGGTTGAGTTAAGGCCTAAAGAGGGCCCAGATTGTCCCCAGTGTGCTCGTTTATCTACTCTCCTGTGACTAATTTATATCAGTGAAGAGTGTAGTTTAAATTAATTCCCCTTCTTATTCATGCAGCCCGAGGTGGGAGGTAGTGTAGTATATATATGTGGGAAGTCCCGCTGATGAAGCGTCGAATTTAGGTGACAGTGGGGTGCAAAAATCTCACCTGAGGCTCTAATACATCTAGCTAAATCCAGACATGGAAAGGCACGCAAGTCTCCTGAGCTTGTCTGTGGCATCTCTCTCCCGGGCCGAAAAATGGCTACTTTTGGTGCCAACACTAGTGCATGTATCGACCCTTGAATGCTACGCGGCCAGGGCTCCTGCAGCTTCTCTCTCCTCTTCTCTGGATGTCCACAGGTCCTGGCTCCCCTCCGATGTGACTTCCAAGCCACAGGTAGGAAGCGGGCTTGTGCGACAGGGCCCCAGTTATTCTTCTCGGACATGTCTGGCTCTCAGTCTCGTACAAACCAGGTTGCCTCTTGCCGCCTTCTGCTTTCAACTGCTTCGGAGTGGATCCCCGACCCTCCGGAGCTCAGTAGGCAGCAGACTTGGAGTAGGGCTAGTCAGTTTACGATCTGCAGAGCAGGCAATCCATCAATCTATTATTAACTCCTCTGGGGCTTCTGTATAAAATAGTTTGAGGGGCACAAGCAACACAGCTATGTTAAATACCCCAGAGGGCTGGTCAAATTGCCCAAATTTATAGATAATGAGGTCATTTTATCTTTTTTGTAAAAGTTGGGAGACAGGAGCTCTCTGCCTGCACGTCCACTCTGTTCAGCGGTTAGCTCAGCCCCCCTTATACTCATTTAAAAAAAAAAAAGCAACCCAAAATAAAAAACTAATCTAGAATAAACTACCAATAGCTCTTAAAAGGGCCTTTTGTAGGGCATTGCCCTAAGTTAAACAGCTCTTTTACCTGATTTTTTTTTTTACAAAGACAACATTACAAACCCCCACCCTGAATATATCCTTGTATGGGCATTGCCCTTAAAAGGATATTTAGCTCTTTTGCATTGAAAGGGCATTTAGCTCTTTTATGAAAAAGCCCAAACCCTAAACTAAAAAAAAAAACACCCAAAAAAACTTAAAAATTCCTAACGCCCCGAAGATACACTCACAGTTTTTGAAGTCCTGCTTAAAGGATCTTCATCCCGGCGGCTCCATCTTCATCCATGCGGCTCCATCTTCATTTGAATAGCAAATAAAATTTCAGTAGCTCTCATCCTATTAGCTGATTTGAACAGCCAATAGGATTTCAGTAGTTCTCATCCTATTGGCTGATTTGAATTTCAAAAATCAAATCAGCCAATAGGAATGCAAGGGACACCATTTTGAATCGTGTAACTTGCTTTGAAGATTCAGTATACAGCGGTGACTGTATATAGACGATGCTCCGCGACGATGTCTTTAGGATGGACCCGCTCCACGCCGCCAGGATGAAGATAGAAGATACCGCCTGGAGGAAGAAGGAGCCGCCTGGATGAAGATGAGCAGCCTGCTGCCTGGATGAAGATGGAGCCGCCTGGATGAATATGGAGCTGCTGTGATGATGATCCTCAAGCGGGATTTCAGAAACTGTGAGTGGATCTTTGGGGGTTAGTGTTAGGATTTTTTAAGGTTTTTAGGGTGGGTTTTTCTGTTTTAGTTTAGGCTTTTCATAAAAGAGCTAAATGCCCTTTTCAGGGCAATGTAAAATAGCTAAATGCCCTTTTAAGGGCAAAGCCCATACAAATGTGCAGCATTTAGTGGCGGCAATGTCTGGGAGCGGTGGAATAGGAGTTAATTTTTATTAGTGGCGGCAATGTTGGGAGTGGCAGATTAGTTAGTTATTAATAACTTTAATATTAGTATTTGCAATGCAGGAGGACCTCCGTTTAGGGGTTAACAGGTAGTTTATGGGTGTTTAGTGTACTTTGTAACACTTTAGTTATGAGTTTTATGTAACAGTTTTGTTGCGTAAAATTCATAACTACTGCTCTCAGATGGCGGTACAGATCTTGTCGTTATAGGGTGTAACGCTAGCTTTTTAGCCAGATTGCAAAATTTGTAATGGCTACGCTATGGAAGTCCCATGAAAAAAAGTAATTTTTATGTTTGCGGGACTGACGTTGCATTACAGGCTAAAAGGCTTGCAGTACAGCTATACCGACAAGACTTGTAATGGCTGTGGTGCTTTTTTAACGCTGAAATTAAAAAAAATTCAGCATTAAAACATGAAGGCACAACTCATAATCTAGGTGTAAATAACCTTAAAAAAGATCCTCCTACATCTAACTACCTCTCTGATTTGGCACAATCTATTGACAAATACACATTACCAGCACTATCTGAAGAACAACAGGAACAGATTAATAGACCAATATCCTAAGAAGAAACACTTTCAGCCATTAAAACCCTGAAAATAGGTATAAGTCCAGATCTGAATGGCTTCACAACCAAGTACTATCATACCTTCTCCTCCACTCTAGCCCCTTTTCTCACATCATTCTTTAATGAAGCAGATAAAGACAACCTGTTCCCACCCTCAATGCTAGAAGCACAAGTTGTAGTATTACCTAAACCAGGTAAACCACCTACCACCCCAGCTAACACCGACATTAAACTGTTTGCAAAAATTCTGGCCTTTAGAATAATTTTTTTTCCACCCTCCTTAATACATACTAATAAGGCTGGTTGCACCACTTTCAGAGAAGCTAGAGATAACATCACTAAGATACTCTATCTTATGGAAAATGCTCACCAGCAAAAAATCCCTTCCATGTTCCTTTCTATGGATGCAAAAAAGGCCTTTGACAGATTAGACTGGCAATTCTTAAACCACACACTACAAAAATTTTGGTTTTAATCAAGAATTTACGGGAAAAATATTCACCTTTATATAACAATCCACAGGCAAAAATTAGACTAAATGAGGCCAATTTAACAAATGTCTTGCGGATCTGATCTGACAGTGCGGATCAGGTCCCAATAACTCGCTGAATGCGGAGAGCAATACGCTCTCTGTATTCAGCATTGCACCAGCAACTCACAAGAGCTGCTGGTGCAATGCCACCCCCTGCAGACTTGCGGCCAATTGGCTGCCAGCAGGGGGTGTCAAACAACCCGATCGTTTATCGTTTACGGGTTATGGATCAGCGGTCTTTGTGACCGTTGCTCCATAACTTGATAGATAGGCCCCAATGACTCAATATCCACCCCATTTACTATTGCTAACAGAACAAGACAAGGATGTCCCCTATCACCACTGCTGCTTGTTATGGCAATGGAAGTTCTAGCCTCTTATAAAAAACACAAATATACAAGGATTTAGAATAAGTCAAACAGAATACAAAATAAAATTATATGCAGAAGATATTTTTCTAACGTCAACAGAACCTAAAAGATCAATTCCCCACTTGATACAAACACTACAGACTTATGGACTTTACTCCAATTTTAGCATTAACATCACACAATCACAAACTCTGAGTTGCTTAGTATTAATCAAACAACACTCACTTTAAGGGCTATCCAAAAACAATTTAGTTTTCATACTCAGAGTAAAGCTATTAAATACCTAGGAGTCCACATCTTGCCACACCTAGAAAATATAATTTCATTGAACTACAATACCCTTAAATCTACCATACAAAATATGTTGCACACCTGGAACTTAAAACCCCTTTCATGGTTGGGAAAAATTAATGCAATAAAAATAATTCTCCCAAAGATCTTATATTTTCTCTAGACCCTACCCATACCCTTGCCAGACTACATGATCTTTAACATACAAAAACAACTAAACTCTTTTATTTGGTCACATAAACAAAACTTGAATTACTAATAATACCTTATACCGCACCAAAGACCTGGGAGGTGTCAGTGCTCCCAACATATCAAATTACAGGCTTGCTGTTTTTTTTAACAAGAATTGTAGATTGGTGCAAACATGCACCAATTAAAGAGTGGGTTCTACTGGAGCACTCACTTGCTGGCAATCTATACCTAGGCGGAAACTGCTGGATCCCAGCAACCCAACACCACTTTCAAAGTACAGCAGCTAGAACTACAATATAAACATATAAACTATGGGATAAACTTATTAAGAAATAAGCCTTGTGGGGGGCAGAGCCAGCAACGCCAGAGAGTGGCCGCACATTCCTAAAGCTCCAGCTATTACAGTTTTAAAATTGATTTTAAAAGCTTCTTAAGGCAAATCACACTCTCTAAGCATTAAATAATGTGTGACAGACTTCAGCTTAATACTAATATGGAGGCCTTTTCTGATGCTGAGCAGTCGGTGGACATTTTCCTACCCGTGTGGTGGGGAAGCTATCCTATATAGACCAGCCTACACTCTCCTATGCGACCTGAGACTTTTCTTGATATAATCTTAGCCCTCTGCATTTAAGATGGTGGATGCCCAATGGATTTTAGCTGAGCTACACAAACTTCTAAAGTCTTATAGCCTCACTCTCACTACAGCTCCGGTCGGCACCTTAGATCCTGCAGATTTCGGTGGAATACAGGAAGAAGCTTGCCTATGCCCGGCCAACAGTGGCAGCAAGAGCGGTGATGCTTTGGGGCCCCGGCATTTACTGCATACCTCAGAAGTGACTAAGTCCTTAAATAATGCTGCTGTTGAAAGCAGGCTACCTGACCAGTACAGATTCAGAGAACCTAGAGTGGAAAGTTTGGCCCAGGAATTTGGGGATCTCTCGCACAACACTCTCACTACCTGCCTGCCATCATCGCTGACAGACCGAACGGCTGGAGCTCCTACATGCGGGCCGATATCGGTCATTAGTCCTGCTGTTTGTCTGGGATATCAAGAGAAAAGAGATAAGTGTGGCTTTTCCTCTGATCAAGCATCTAGATTGTACCTGGGACGAAGCTGGGAGCTAGCCCATAAATTAGGGCATAAATTTACCTTAATCTGGCCATCTGGTGTGGGATAGATATACTGAGCTATGCGGCCACCGGAGGCTCACCTAATCAGATAACGCAGCTATGAGGGTGAACATTCTTTAAGCTACTGTGGGACTGCACTCTTTCTATTACATATTGGGCAGAATGCCTGTTTTATTGTTATAAGACTGCTTATGTTTACATGCTCCTTGTTTAGTGGCAAGCTTATGATTTTAGGTGGTACACGGCTTTGTGTTTCACTTTCTCTTTTGCGCCTGGAACTCATCATAAACAAGCCAAGATACCTTTTATTTTAGATTAAAGCATTGTGCTAGAGATTGAAATGTGAATATTTCTGGAGCCTTATTCATTCATATTTCAGCAAGCCCTATGTTATTTACATAGTTTAGTTTGTTGTTTTTTTTGTTTGATATTTTCTACTGCCTTCAATATTTTAGCTTCTCCCTTTTAGTATGCTGCCCCACTGCTTCATCTCTCACCCAGGCTGCAAAGTGATTAGAGAGAACATGAGAGAAAATGAACACCCTAACTTAGAAATTTACAAGTGTCCTATCAATCTCTTTTTATGGAAGCATAATTTTCTATCTCACTTTCAGAGAACTTTATAATTGTATTTTACTGGTTTTTGTGGTCGGCCTGTTTTGGACACTAAATGTTAAATGTTACACTTTGCTATAATCTAGAGAACATTACCCTGGAACTATATACCATATATCCTCTCTTTGCTACCTTCTTATACCTTCATAACATTTGTTAACCCTTAGCCTATAATATGTTCTGTAGTCTCCCATATGTTACTTTAGGGACAGTATTTTGAGCAAAGAATGGGTTATCTATCAAGCCTTGTCTGATAATGTGTATGCTTATTATGAATGGTCTTACTCACTAATTGAATTCAGATTGGAATGATGGCACCACTCATAAATGTTGTGTCGGGTCTATTACCGTTCTGTAATAAGGTCAATGGCCCTGGTATTACATAATCATGTGTGGTTAGGTGCTATGTATCAATAAAGTTACATTACAGATTGGTTTGCTAAAGAAACTAACCACAAAAGATACTATATAAGCACTCACAAGACCCCAAATTGTTGGAGTTAGAAAAGAATCACACAAATTAAAACATAAATCTTTATTTAAACTATTTAAAATCTGGGTTAGTTAAAACTAAAATGCTGGTCTGGGATTCCCAGTGAGAAACCTGGGTATTGTATACTAGAACCTATTATTGTAATAATTGGGCTGTCAAATGGCGGATTGGAAATACACTGGCTAAGTTTAATATCACTAAACAATGTAGAATAGGGTCAAAAGAATGGTAACAAAGTTATAAATAATCTCTACAATACCAATTAAACTCGCTCCTATTACATCATAAATGACATAATTAATCGCTGAAGAGATTTTAATAAATAACCTCTTAAGAGTAATATCTATGTTAAACAAATAGGTAAATGGTATAAATGGAGCAGTTGTGTATGCTGATATTCCACCTAGATTGGTGAATATATTGTGTTGATCATAGTTACCATTATTTTATAGTTGTCAACTTAATGGTTGAAAAACACATTATTGCCTGGTCTTCAATGTCTCCAGTACAGGAGAATGTGGAAATCTGAATAATCAAATGGAATATACACTAAGGGATTTACATAAAACATATTATAAACAGGACCGAATATGGTGGATTAAGCACTTCTTTGAAAAATATTTTGAAATAAATCTAATTTCAAGGGGTTTAAGAATTCAGCTATTCCGGGGTTTCCGGTTAGGGGGAGGAGTGTAACAACTGCACACTCCATGTCGGCGTGCTAGTCCGACTAAGGAAAAACTTTACCCCACTCATAGCCTCATAGCCCCGGCTCAAACAGGGTTTAGCTGGCTGAAGCGTGGCCCTGGGCCAGCGTGAGAAGAAAACCTACATTGCGGAGGAAGGCGCAGCGGCTAGACTGCTTACAACTTTTAACTTTTGTGACCAGTTATTGGAATGCTGAGTGAACACCTAAGACCCTAATTCCTTGGATTACAAGTGCTGGTGAGATTACCTGTCGATGACAACATAGACCGCACAGAATACGCAAGGAGGCTCGGCTTCGCTGCAGTGGGGGGCGCTGTTGACGTGCGGAGGGATCTGAGCGTCATGCTCCTCCCCAGCAGCAATTGGGAGCAGTGTGTTGTCGTCAGACCAGAGACCGGTGACCGGCTGTGCAGAAGTTGCACGGGGGATGCTCGGAGTATCCGGAAAAAGTGCCTAAGTGAATCTGCAGAGTGATGGCTGGTGACAGCAGGGTGAGATTGCAAGTGTGCATTCCGATTGGTGAATCAGTTGTACTATCGAGGTCCCGCATCTAACCCCAGTAAAGTGGTAGTGGTCCCAAGCAACGGAGCGGCTGAGTATACCATTTATTGGGGTTCAAATAGTTACTGGGTAGTTGGCCCTTCACAGGTACTTGTGATCATTTGTTGGTACGGAGCGGTTAGTGATTGGGCCTTAGGGAGCTGAAATAAGCATATAAAGTATTTTTGATGGTGAAATGGCTAAGGAACTCTGTTACCCTAAATTACAAGTTTTTGGCTAAGAACTTAAGCTCTTACTGGGAACTCAAAGGTTATCGGAATAAAGGCATCAGAGGATTGCTTTTTCCTCCTCAGCTAAAGTTGACTTTGCTAATTAATTGTCCTGAATAGGAGGAACTCTTGTGATTTGTTCTTTTATCACATATATTTTTTTTTATTTTTTGCTTCTCTTGTTTTCTTTGATATTACTATGGTAAAAATTCTGACTGCAGGATAGTAGCAGTATTGAAAAAGTGCTAAGGGCTATTCTTTGCAATAATGTTGAAAAGGAAACCCCATATCTTGGTTTATTGTTGATTGCTTGTATTGCCTGCATATATCATGTTTTAATTTTGTTCCACTAAGGGCTCCATGTACTAAGCAGTCAGCGAGCTACCCGCAACAAATCTCGCGTCAAAACTCGCAAACTGATATGTACAAAGTCGTCAACTATGTTCAAACGCGCATCTTTAAAATTGAGAGCGTACTTATCCGCCAAACCTCGCTACCTCTCCATTTTTCACTGTAATTAGACACATTTGACCACCAACTCGCCAAAAACGAATGTACTAAAAAATCTATTTGTCCGCTCGCGACAATTTCCGCTCCCACCTCGTTATTTTTGCCTCGCCATCTTTTAGGTGGCGGGCAAGGTACAAAACAATAGGAAAGTTACTCTAGACGCCAGTCTAGACATATATAAAAGCCAGTAATATCAGCATTGTACTTACAGCATAACTGGCGTATAATTTGTCTCTCATTTCCATGTACATAAATTGTGCCCAATTTGTCGACTGTAATTAAAGAGTAATGTATATTTTAAATTTGTATTGTATAGTTGTCAATCTTTATAATTATTTTTATATTAATATTTATATATTATCAGATCCAGATGAAGCCATATCCAAATTGTAAATAAATATTACAAAAATAATGCTCTGTAATCACTCTTCAAAAAAATTTGAACAATAATAAAGTTGTTTAGATAAGTTGAACTTATAGGAGCAAAATTCTATTCCCGCGACTACTATGATGTTCGTGACACCTTGCATGTCACGTGTTAATAATTTGCCAGACAATTCAACTGAAAGTTAAGTACATCAGCTTAGTCGCTGCGAGCGAGGCGTCAAATTTATCAATAATCCGCCACTGCTCGCGGCGGGCTAGACGTGTCTATTTATTGGGGGATTATTAGTACATAGCGACAGCGGACACCATGTCGCCCGCGGCGAGTAACGGCGAGCTTATCCGCGTCTACAATGACGGATGAATTGACGGCTTAGTACATGGAGCCCTAAGTAAGATAGTTAAAAGATAGTTCTGTGTGTCTTTTTTGCTAAAGAACAAAGTATATTTAATATTTTTCTGTTCTTCAGTAGGAATTAATTTTCTAGTGTCAAAAAGCAACAAATTTCAGGCATCAGTAGAAGCCAGCAGAGGGCAGACTCACCCCTCTATTACTTTTAAGTTTAAAAATTTGGCAGGTTAGCTGCTATAAGCACATGTAAATGAATTAAGTACACACACCTATAAACACAATTATGATATTATTGGGAGCAGATCATAATTTTTGATCTGTATAAGGTCCCATCTTTTTCTCAAGGATCAAAGGGAATCACTTTAGTTTAAATTTGTTATTTCAATCACCATTTCATATGATAGCCAGACCCGGAGTATAAAGAAGGTGCTGGCTGGTTAATTGTTTTTGTTTTTTCTTTTTCATCTATTTGTTGGAAAATTGGGATTTGTTTTTTTTTGGGTTTTTTATTTTTATCACATTGTATGGGTAAGTTTGTTTCACAGGTTAGAGTCAGTTCTCCAAATATGCCTGTAAAGCTAAAGGAGAAAAAAGCCAAAATGGCTGACACTAGTATAGAGGTAGTCTCAGATGCTAGTCCTGCAGGATCTGATATGCAAGCCCTGATGGGTCAACTAAGTGCCCTTTTTTCTCCCCAGTTTGAGATGATTAAGAAGGAGTTAGGAGTTAAAGCAACAGAAATAGGGGTACTCTCTTCTGAAGTTAAGCAATTTTCAGTCAGGGTGTTAGAAGCAGAAAACAGAATCTCGCTATTAGAAGATCAGGTAAATTCTCAAGAGATTACATCTCAGAATCAGGAAGCCAGAATTAGTAGTATGCAATTGCGTCTGGAGGACGCAATAACATCAGGGTTATTGGCCTTCCGGAGTCCGCTGAGTTTGATGATATTGGTAAATTTATGTCTATTACTCTACCACAAGCCCTGAGTATGCCACCCCAGTCCTTACCATTAGTAATTGAAAGGGCATACAGAGTTGGTTATAAGAGAACGGTAGAGTCTGGATCTGTCCGACCTAGAATGGTCATTTGTAAATTCTTGAAATTTCAGGATAAAATGGAAATTTTAAAAAGGTATAAAAACTCTAGCCCCCTATTATTTGGCAATAACAAAATCCTCTTATTTCAGGATTATTCTGCGGAAACATCCTCTAAGAGGAAAGGGATGGCGCCATATTGCACACAGTTAATAAATAAGGGGTTAAATGCACGTCTGCTCTATCCGGCCAGAATCGTAGTTGAAGTTGGGGGAACAAGGCATACTCTTAGTCAAATAGATGAAGTCAAAAGTTTTATTAAAACATATAATGGTAATCTAGAGCAGTTATCCAACCCAGCCAGGAGTACGTAGTCAAATGGATTGTGGTGGTCAGTAGGGTTATGTAATGTTAAGGAATTATGGTAAAGCCCAAATTACCTGATCATTTATGTGGTTTTGGTTTACATTTTTCTTTTTCTGCTATATTTAAGTTTTTATTGAATGTTTATTTTTGCTTCCAATTGATACCCCCTTCCCTCCCCCTTTTTTTTTTTTTTTTTTGTTCTGTTTTATTTTGTCTTGTTTGTTATTTATTTTGTTTGTGTACTGTCTGGTCTTGTGTCTTGCAAATCAAAGAAGGTTAAGGGATGATAGCTGAAGGTTTTAAAATAGTATCATGGAATGTGGGAGGGATTTACTCCCCTGCAAAGCGTAAGGCGATTATTAAGATCTTGGCCAAGCAAAAACCCGATTTAGTTTGCCTGCAGGAAACGCACCTGAATAAGCAGAGAAACGCACCTGAATAAGCAGGAAGCTGATAAGCTTAAGGTTAAATGGGTAGGGGAGGTAATTTCAACATCTGGGTCCACCAAGAAAGCAGTATAAAATTATTAAGACAGAAATAGATATAGCAGCCAGATTTATTTTTCTTCAGATTTGTATTGAGGTGACGGTATTTTCACTTTGTAATGTTTACGGTCCCAATAAATTCTCCTCTGAATTTTGGGGGAAAAATCAAAGCAAAAATATTCCCATTTAAAGCTGAGAACTTAGTGCTATGTGGTGACTTTAACATGACCATATATCCAATATTAGACTGTTTTTCTAAAAAAAATACGGCAGTCTATAAGAAAGAAGCTAAATATTTTAAAAAGTTTTGTCAAAAATTAAATCTGGTTGATATATGGAGGATGCAAAATCCTGATATGTAGAAATTCACGTGCGAATCTAAGGCTCACAGAACCTTCTCAAGAATCGACCTGTTTTTGGTCTCTGAGGCGATATCTATCTGGAAACTGGAAGCAGAAATTGGTCAAATTTTGATTTCAGATCATGCCACTATTTCACTAACCTTTCCTCCTTGTGGGAGGAGCAAAGCAGGCAATTCAGTCTTTTTTTCCCCCAGACATTTATATTTAGATGTTAGATTTTGTTCTTGGATGAGGCAAAAGTGGTTAGAATTTAGGGGGTTTAATGACAGCTATAGAAACAAGATAGAAATTTTCTGGGAGGCGTTAAAATCCGTGTTGCGGGGAGCGATTACAGCCTATGTTAAAAAGCGGGATAAAATGATGAAGGCAAGGGAAACCCAATTATCCAATAAGGTAAAGAATGCATACAGAAATCTCCAGTCAGATCCCTCTATGTCTAATTGGGATGTATATTTAGAACGGAGAAGGGAGAGAGATATCTTTCTAAAACAAAGATCACAGGAGGAAGAAATAAGAATAAATAGACATTATAAGGGAATTAATGTGAGCTCGGCTAAATATTTAGCTAAACTGACCAAAAGTAGAAAGAAAAAAAATCTTATTACAGCTATAAAGTATAAGGGTCTAAGATATATGGATACCAAAGAAATAGGTGAGGCCTTTTTTAAATTACTCTAATCAAGAGCAATTTTGGTCTAGGATTAAGACTCCTAAGGTACAATCAGAAGAATTGGTTTTACTGAATGACCCTATTACAACTCTAGAAATCAGCAAGGCAATTGATCAGTTAAAATTGAACAAAGCAGCAGGCCCAGATGGGTTTCCTGCAGAATTCTATAAAGCTTTAAAGGATGATCTGCTTGAAATACTACAGGATTTATTTAACATGTATTATACTATGGGAGACTCTATCTCAGGATATTTTTCTGCGGCGAATATCTCCCTTATTCACAAAAAAGGTAAAGATCCAGAGGATCCTGCCTCCTACAGAACGATTTCGGTATTAAACACCGATTATAAGATATTAACGGCCATTATTTCTGCTAGATTGTCACTGTGTTTACAGGATCTGATACATCCGGATCAATCGGGTTTCATGACTTCTAGAAATCCAATAAAGAATTTTCGTAAAGTTGTGGTTTTCCTAGATTATGCATGGAATATTCTTCAAAATGATAGGAGACAGGATTCCCTGGATAGGGCGGTGCTTACACTAGATGCAACTAAAGCATTTGACTCTATTGTCTGGGTCCACCTATTTCGCTCCCTTGAGAGATTTGGGTTTAAGGGAAATTTTGTCCAGTTTGTTAAAAAAATGTATACTAAACCTGTTTCATATTTATTGGTTAATAGAGTGTGTTCTCAACCTATAATTTTGCAGCGAGGGACCAGACAGGGATGTCCGTTATCGCCATTATTATTTAATGTCGCCCTGGAACCGTTCGCAATTGGGCTTAGGGAGAGTTTATCTGGTATCTCTTTGGGCTCTCAGAGGTTAAAAGTATTGTTGTACGCTGATGACATACTTATCTTTATGGAGAATCTTCATCAATCTATCCCAATTTTGTTGTCACTCCTTGAGGAATTCGGTTCATTTTCCGGGTACAGAATCAAATCGGTTATCCCTGCGGTTAAAATTCCTTTCAGGAGGGTTGATGCTATTAAATATCTTGGATTAGTATTACATATGAATCCTAAGCGGTGGTACTCTGATAATTACATTCATCTATTACAAAAAATTAAACGTGATTTACAATTATGGGCTTCTTTCCCACTGGCGATTACTGCAAGGGTGAATTTAATTAAAACGATAATTTTCCCTCGCCTTCTTTACCCACTTCCAAATTTGCCAGTATTTATACCCAATAAAGATATCAAGGAATTATATGGGTATATCTCTAAATTTCTTTGGAAAGACAAAAAACCCTGCATAGCTCTTAAGAAATTAATGCAGACGTCTTCCTTAGGTGGTATGGCATTACCGGATATTAAGACATATAATATAGTTACATTGATAAAATTTGCCTTTGATTGGATTTTGGAGGCCAATACGGTTGCTGCTCTTGTGGAGGAGTCAGCAATAATATATCCTTTTGTTTTAAAGTCAATCCTCCATTGTAAGCCGAGACAATTACCATTCAATGTTTTTTTTGCTTATCTCATTTAAGAATATAGTAATAGCTTGGCATAAGTTCTGTACCCTGCTGGGCATATATCCAACATATTCAGATTTCTTACCTATTAAGGGTAATCCTCAATTCATTCCAGGTATTTCTCAGAGAGTATTTGACCTTTGGGCTGAAAAAAGGTTAAAGTTGGTTAAACAACTTTTTGATAGTAATTATCGAGTGTTAGATGTGGAATCCTTCTTCAATCTGTTCGAGTTGCCAAGGGCTAACCTGTTTGCATACTTTCAGATTTGGCATTTTATTTCTGCTCAGGAGTGGGTGTTTCCCTTGTCAGCTGTATGGTCTGAAGTCAGAGTCATCATTCAGAAATTTTCGAGGCGGGATACCTCAGTTTCATTGATTTATGACATTATGCTATCTAAACAAAGTCAAGTATATGTAGATAAGATTTGTAGTTTTTGGTCCACTTTGTTTGCTGATATAGATAATGAGACCATAGAACAGATTTTTTCTAGGTTGAAGAAATGTAAAGTTCCTGTTAGCTGGAAAGAATCGCACATGAAGTTAATTAATAATTTTTATTTTTATCCGTTGAAGATAGCTAAATTTTATCCAACTAGGTCAAGTAAATGCCCTAAATGTTCTCAGATGGGTGCAGATTTATTGCATATGTTTTGGTTTTGTCCCAAAGTTAACCAATTCTGGCTGAAGATTGCCTATTGGTTTAATATACACCTTAAGATCTCAGTTAAACTGAAACCACAAGATATTGTGTTTCTAATTCCTATGTTAAATGGGAGTGATAATTATTGGGTTAGTACTGTTAATACTATTATTCTGACTGTCAGGTACCTTATATTAAAATATTGGATATCAAACAGAGTTCCGGGTTTTAATGAGGCTATGAAAGTTATCCAAGAACAGATAATTTTTGAAGCTTATCATTTGCAAGATGCCACAGAGAGGAGAGTTAAAAGTTTTCTGGTAGCTTGGTGCCCATTTATAAAGTCCTATTCCCTTTCTATACAGAAACAGATTTGTTCTCCGTTCTTATCATCCGTGAGCTTTATAGAATTAGTATTACTAGGTGCATTCCCTTCCTCATGGATTGATACCAGATAGGTTTATTCAGTATTAACTGGGTATTGTTGTGTGTGGTTTGTTTGTTTGTTTGTTTGTTTTTCTCTTTCCTTTTTTTTGGCTTTTTTTTTCTGATATCACGTAGTATTACGTGAATTGTAAAATATTTCAAAAAAGCTCACCATGGAGATGGAGCTAGCCAATGTATAGGCAATAGTTTTATGTCAATCAAGAAGGACATTTTTTTGTCAAGAGGATTTCTCTTTTGTTTTGTCTCTGGTTAATCTATGACTATGATGTATTTTATTATTATTTGTTGTGAATTAAAAAAATGTTTTAAAAAAAAAAAGAATTCAGCTATTTCCAGCTTTCCAGTTTAAAAATCCAGACCTCAGTGTTGAATGGGAGGATGCACTCTCTGAATGCTCGAATAAATTGATGAGGATACTTATTAAACATGACACCTCTGAATAAGATATACTCGAAGCAGAAATCAAAGAACTCAATGACAAACTTAAAAATTACGAAACTTTGAGTGAGTTTGAAGCTAGATATAAAAAATATCAAAGTGAATTAGACAAATACGAAGCTGAAATCAAATTAACCAAACAAACCAAACTCAACAAATATATGAATGATTTAAAAAACAAAGGAGTATACAAGTGGGGGAGGAAATCTAATAAAGATATTCTAAAAAAAAGACACACCACGTTTACCTAAGACACATGTAATCAATAGCGAGGCATCAGAGGTAGACACTAGTGAATCAGACACTACTGATAATGAGTCAACAACACCCTCTACTTCAACACAAATGAGGACAAGACACACGAAAAAGGAAAGAATTTTTAGAGGATGGCCCAAACTCCCAGGGAAAACCACCAGGAGAGGAGGCAGGGGCAAAACCAAAAAGAAAAAGAAACAAAGAAAAACAAGACAACAAGAGGTGGAAACCCTACAAGAGATCGACAAACCCCTTCCCCCAAATAAGGATGACCTAATGCAAGTTGTCAACTTATCTACAAAAATTCTAAGTAGTGAACATAGGAACATCCTTGCAAAAGGTCTATCATTCTGTCCTACGAACCAATTAGACAAATTTGAAATTACTAAAGATCTAAAATTATTCCTTAGGAAAATATTCCTAAAAAAACAATACAAGAAGTATGGGGATACAACAGATGGAGGCAACATACAGGATCCTATATGGACTAATGAAGAATACATCACATTTCAAATAATGGAGGAATTATTAGATGGTGATGAGAAACTAATCAGTCAAGTTTGGAGAACAAACATTAGGAATAAGTCCAAATATGTCCCAAAAATATCGACCTCTAAACACATTGAAGTTTACCATGAAATAGTAAGCAAAGAAATAGCTCTACTTCCCATCAAGCCCACTACCAAAAACCTCTCGAAACAAGAACAACAAGCTCTCAAGGATATGAAGCAATGGGATGACGTGATAATTAGGAATTCGGATAAGGGGGGCAATGTGGTCATCTGGCTCAAAGACATGTACCTCATGGAGGCACACAAACAATTGAGAAATCAGGAGTGCTATAAAAAATTATTTTCTAACGCAACTGAACAATTTTTAAATCAATACAATTGGATTATACTGGAGGCTTTGGATGATAATGTAATAACCTCCAAAGAAAAGAAATTCCTTTGGGTAGAAAACCCAAAGGTGGCAACTTTTTACATAATACCTAAAATTCACAAGAATGCCACTTCACCACCAGGAAGACCCATCGTGTAGGGGATTAATAACATTACGGAAAAGGCAAGTCAATACATCGACTATAGACTCCGTGAATTTGTGACACGTATGCCGTCTTACGTGAAAGATACAATGGAGGTGCTCCAGCAATTGGATAATCTCAAACTTAATCCTAATACCATTCTAATAACAGTGGACGTAGAATCCCTATACACAAGTATTGACCACAAATTGGGAGTCCAGGCAGTTCAGAGTTTTTTGTCTACATCCTCTGACGAAGATAAAGACCACGATGATCTCATAATTAGACTCCTTAATTTTGTGCTATATCACAATTACTTTGTATTTGATCAGCAGTTCTACCTGCAAATCAGGGGAACAGCAATGGGGACGGCATGTGCTCCCAACTATGCTAATTTATTTCTAGGCTGGTGGGAGCAACATGTCTTCTCAGATGTGAATGCTACGTTTGCTGAGCACATACCGCTGTGGCTAAGATACATCGATGATGTGTTCTTCATCTGGGAGGGGCCCCCCAAGAAAATTAGATGAATTCCTGAATATCCTAAACATGAATGCCTATAATATCAAACTCACGTGGGAGCTTAGCAAAGAAAGTATAACTTTCTTAGATCTAAAAATCATCAAAAACCAGGATGGAGAAATTATCACAGATGTTTACCGAAAAGAAACAGCTACTAACAGCCTTCTCCATTCCGAGAGTGCCCACTGCCCCCACACTGTTAGATCTCTTCCAATTGGAGAATTTCTCCAAATGAAAAGGAATTGCTCAGATCCAGAACTATACAAACAGAGAGCAATTGAATTTCAAACCTGATAACAAGCAAGAGGGTACAATAATCGATCTATAAAAAAAGCTAGACAGAGAGCTGAAAATACCGATAGAAAACAATTACTGTACAAAAACAAAAAGGCTAAAGATGATACCACTAGAATCATTGTAACCTATTCACCCCAAGTAAAAGAGGTAGTCAATATCTTAAACAACCATTTGGGAATACTCAAGTCGGACCCGATACTGAAGGACATTGTGGGGGATAGAATTCAAGTGGGATATAGAAGATCGAATAATCTTAAAGATCTTCTAAGCCCCAGCCACTTTGAAAAAAGGAAACGTAAACTAAACCCCATTGCACTAGGACATTTCAAGTGCAGAAACTGTTCAGTATGCCAACATCTTCTACTAATTAAATCTATCAAAGATAGATTTAATCAGATTCACACCATCAATTCACACATTAATTGCAACACAGAATCTATGATTTATGGAATAACCTGTAGTTGTAATAAAGTCTATGTTGGTATGACCACACGAAAATTTAGAACTCGGATGTTGGAACACCTGAGCAACATCAGAAACGCCGACAAAGATTTAAAAGAGAAGAAAATCATCACAACAGTTGCATCCCATTTTCACAAAAAACACAGATCCAAAACCTCTGATTTTCGCTGTTTTGGGATACAGACAGTAAAACTTGGAATCAGAGGGGTTGACACTGAACAACAACTTCTGCGAGCAGAGAGCCGTTGGATTTACCTTTTTAACTCTCTTAAACCCCATGGATTAAATGAGAATAATAACTTCTTTACTTACCTATAACAGTATCTAAGAGATATCATTTTCAATAATTTATATATGTCAGAATGCATATATACATACATATGCACAGACATATATAAAAACTATAAGGAATCTGATTTAACAGTATTCTATTCAAATCATAATCATTGGGAGCTTTATGCCCCTAATAAATTATCCATTCTCACTCAATTTAAATATTTTTATGAATTATTCTCTATGAATTACAAAGTTTATCCACCATTTGTTGTTTGGTCACTTAGAGGTTTTATTTATTTATTTATTTATTTATTTATTGTTCCTTGTTTTGCACATTCATCACTTAGAAAATTCACAGTAAATTAATTATTAATTTTGAACCAATTATGGAAAATATTATCAGCACTTTTAATGTATATAAAAATATATATTTATTTGATGCACAATAAGCACTTTATCCATATACATGTAAATTAATTTTAAAACACTGCACATCAATTTATAAATTGATATTTAAGCATACACATACTTATTTGATATCACCCTGGAGATTAGATTTCACACACCATCAAGTTACTATAGTTTTATATGAAATTTGTTTGAATGGTATTAAAGGTAATCACAATTTGTTAACCTATACAGTCACAATAGTATCACTATTAGTATTGCTACATTGCTACACAAATTTATGTATTGCTACACAAATTTATGTGAAAGATCAGTTTTTTCTTTATTCATTGAGAAAGAATAATGAACGATATCAAAGAAAGTTATTCAATTCATTACCCTCAAGATAGGATTACAATGTATAATAACTTCATCACATTTCCTGTATACTACATTTACTTGAAGAAGTCCTGTCTCTATGCGACTCCTCCTCCTTTACACAGATATGATATTGGAGGTTGCTGATTGGCCATGCAAAAATGAAAGAGGAGGAGCGAGACACATAAATAGCCATGTTAACCGTGGTGCCCTGCCTTTTGATAAAGCCGGAAACCCGAGAGAAACATGTCAAGGGAGGAGGGGGAGCTAATGGGAGCTCGTTGTAGTTTTTAAACGTAAACTTGCTGGCAGTAATACTTTAACTAGAACTCTTTTGTTAACTTAAGATTTATACGCTATCTGATGACACAGTAACTATAAATATCCACAAGTTACTTAAGTCTGCAATGAAGCAGCTAACATAGTAGTCTGTGTATCTGGGTAATCACAGTATGCAGTGATGCGTGTCATATCTGGCAGTGTTCAACATTACATTAACGCTTCAAGTATATTAAACTACTAGGACTCGCTGCTAAGATTTGGAAGGTCTTTGGTGATACAGTAATTTGAATTATTAACTAGTTATCTGAGGCTGCAATGAAGCAGCTTGCATACGAAGAGAGAAGCGCTCTACCAGGAACGAACAACAGCTCAGTGGCTTGTTCTATGGCGATTTACCACCCAGAAGCAGCCTCTTTTAGACCAGTGTGCTTTTCACAGAAGAAAACTTTCCTGAAGTATATCAGTCTGATCCTGCCAAGTAAGGTCAGTCCAGCCCCGAAATACCAGGCAATTCTCCTCTGAAAAAGGAATATGACAACCCCAGACGATCGTTTCGGCCTCCTATGGGCCTCGTCTGTGAGGTGCAGCCACATTCCTCTAAGCACACTGGGCAAGGAGTCCACGTCTGGTTTCCCCCATCACCCATAGGGAGACTTCCTCAGGGTCATAATAATTTGCATACGAAGAGAGAAGCGCTCTACCAGGAACGAACAACAGCTCAGTGGCTTGTTCTATGGCGATTTACCACCCGGAAGCAGCCTCTTTTAGACCAGTGTGCTTTTCACAGAAGAAAACTTTCCTGTAGTATATCAGTCTGATCCTGCCAAGTAAGGTCAGTCCAGCCCCGAAATACCAGGCAATTCTCCTCTGAACAAGGAACATGACAACCCCAGACGATCGTTTCGGCCTCCTATAGGCCTTGTCAGTGAGGTGCAGCCACATTCCTCTAAGCACACTGGGCAAGGAGTCCAAGTCTGGTTTCCCCCATCACCCATAGGGAGACTTCCCCAGGGTCATAATAATTTGCATACGAAGAGAGAAGCACTCTACCAGGAACGAACAACAGCTCAGTGGCTTGTTCTATGGCGATTTACCACCCGGAAGCAGCCTCTTTTAGACCGGTGTGCTTTTCACAGAAGAAAACTTTCCTGAAGTATATCAGTCTGATCCTGCCAAGTAAGGTCAGTCCAGCCCCGAAATACCAGGCAATTCTCCTCTGAACAAGGAACATGACAACCCCAGACGATTGTTTCGGCCTCCTATGGGCCTCGTAAGTGAGGTGCAGCCACATTCCTCTAAGCACACTGGGCAAGGAGTCCACGTCTGGTTTCCCCCATCACCCATAGGGAGACTTCCCCAGGGTCATAATAATTTGCATACGAAGAGAGAAGCTCTCTACCAGGAACGAACAACAGCTCAGTGGCTTGTTCTATGGCGATTTACCACCCGGAAGCAGCCTCTTTTAGACCAGTGTGCTTTTCACAGAAGAAAACTTTCCTGAAGTATATCAGTCTGATCCTGCCAAGTAAGGTCAGTCCATCCCCGAAATACCAGGCAATTCTCCTCTGAACAAGGAACATGACAACCCCAGACGATCGTTTCGGCCTCCTATGGGCCTCGTCAGTGAGGTGCAGCCACATTCCTCTAAGCACACTGGGCAAGGAGTCCACGTCTGGTTTCCCCCATCACCCATAGGGAGACTTCCCCAGGGTCATAATAATTTGCATACGAAGAGAGAAGCACTCTACCAGGAATGAACAACAGCTCAGTGGCTTGTTCTATGGCGATTTACCACCCGGAAGCAGCCTCTTTTAGACCAGTGTGCTTTTCACAGAAGAAAACTTTCCTGAAGTATATCAGTCTGATCCTGCCAAGTAAGGTCAGTCCAGCCCCAAAATACCTGGCAATTTTCCTTTGAACAAGACAACCCCAGACGATCGTTTCGGCCTCCTATGGGCCTCGTCAGTGAGGTGCAGCCACATTCCTCAAAGCACACTGGGCAAGGAGTCCACGTCTGGTTTCCCCCATCACCCATAGGGAGACTTCCCCAGGGTCATAATAATTTGCATACGAAGAGAGAAGCGCTCTACCAGAAACTAACAACAGCTCAGTGGCATGTTCTATGGCAATTTACCACCCGGAAGCAGCCTCTTTTAGATCAGTGTGCTTTTCACAGAAGAAAACTTTCCTGAAGTATATCAGTCTGATCCTGCCAAGTAAGGTCAGTCCAGCCCCGAAACACCAGGCAATTCTCCTCTGAACAAGGAACATGACAACCCCAGACGATCATTTCGGCCTCCTATGGGCCTCGTCAGTGAGGTGCAGCCACATTCCTCTAAGCACACTGGGCAAGGAGTCCACGTCTGGTTTCCCCCATCACCCATAGGGAGACTTCCCCAGGGTCATAATAATTTGCATACGAAGAGAGAAGCGCTCTACCAAGAACGAACAACAGCTCAGTGGCTTGTTCTATGGCGATTTACCACCCGGAAGCAGCCTCTTTTAGACCAGTGTGCTTTTCACAGAAGAAAACTTTCCTGAAGTATATCAGTCTGATCCTGCCAAGTAAGGTCAGTCCAGCCCCGAAATACCAGGCAATTCTCCTCTGAACAAGGAACATGACAACCCCAGACGATCATTTCGGCCTCCTATGGGCCTCGTCAGTGAGGTGCAGCCACATTCCTCTAAGCACACTGGGCAAGGAGTCCACGTCTGGTTTCCCCCATCACCCATAGGGAGACTTCCCCAGGGTCATAATAATTTGCATACGAAGAGAGAAGCGCTCTACCAGGAACGAACAACAGCTCAGTGGCTTGTTCTATGGCGATTTACCACCCGGAAGCAGCCTCTTTTAGACCAGTGTGCTTTTCACAGAAGAAAACTTTCCTGAAGTATATCAGTCTGATCCTGCCAAGTAAGGTAAGTCCAGCCCCGAAATACCAGGCAATTCTCCTCTGAACAAGGAACATGACAACCCCAGACGATCGTTTCATAATTCTTTTATTAGAAAAATAATCATATATGCATATATACAAAATAAAATCATAATAACAAATGCAAACAAAATAACTCTTATTACAAAACTGAAATATTGATCCAAATTTTTGTCATCAGAAAAAAATCAAAATGCAATTAAACTTAAATAATCACACAAAATAAAATTAAACATATTTCAAATACAGACAAAAACAAACTGGAGGAAAAAAAAACAAAAAAAAACTAAATAATCCAATCCTTCCACTTCTTTGTCTTCCAGATGCCTTCAGAATCTAATTCCCCATATCGCCTCCTATCAAAAGAAAAATACAAAAACAACTTCCCACGGATCATACCCACACAATCACCTACAGTAACTACCTCTTTCTTAAAAATCAAAATATTACGCACATCCCACAACACCTCCTTCACACAACATGCCAACAACCATATCAATCTTGCTTTCTCCTTTTCCACACCATTTCCACACAAACCATACATCATCATATTAAAAGTAAAAAACTGCACTCCAGTCAAACCCTTAATCATCCTTTTCAAACTTCTCCAAACATCCCTAGCATACTCACAATTCCAAAACAAATGAATAACACTCTCGCTTTGAAAACAACCATCTCTAGGACACACTTCTGAAGCCACTAAACGACGCATTCTCTGAAAATCCCTTGTTGGCAAACACTTATGCACACTCATCCAACTAATATCTTTCTGCCTATTCATCAAATATTTATTACACACATTTTTCCATACCAACACACATTCATTTTCATTCAAACCCCCAATCAACTCAAGACCTTCCTTCTTCTCCAATATTTTCAACACCATTCTGTTTGCACACCACATCTCCCTACTAATATTCTCCAAACCATATTTTTTAATCCAACATTCCACCCTTACATAAAACCACGGAACAGCAAAACATTCTGGTTTCTTTCTATCAATCTCAAATAAACCATATCGTCTTAAAACATTTCCACAAGCATACTTTACCATACAACCAGCCATGCTATCCTTACCACTCAGAACCACACACCTACTAACATATTTCACAGCCAAAAATCTCTCCACATTTGGAAAACCCTTACCACCAACATTCTTACTCTTAACAACAACATCTCTTTTCAAACGCTCCATACCAGAACTCCAGAAAAAAGAAAACAACACTCTCAAAATTCTCCGAAAAATCCTCTCAGATGGCGGAAAAACTAACGCCAAATATAACATAATAGGGATCAAAACCGATTTAATAACTAACATTTTTCCTTCCAAAGATAAAGTCCTTAAAGACCAAAACTGAAGTTTTCTACTCACTTTATCGAAAACATTCTCCCAACTTTCCAAGCCTTTCAAATCCACATCAAATTTCACACCCAACACCTCAATTGCACCTTCAGTCACAGGCCATCCACAGGAATCAATCTCCCTATCATTACCAAAAACTTTAACTTTACACTTATTCCAATTAACTCTGAAACCACTTGCCATACAAAAACATTCAACTAAAGTTTTCACCCTCCTCAAACCAGCCTTAGTCTCACATACCACACTCACATCATCCATATACCCAATCACTTTTAAACACCTTCTATTACTACCAGGAACACTCACACCTCTAACTAATTTATCCTTCCTCAAACTAGTTAATAATGGCTCAATGACACATACAAATAACACAGGAGACAAAGGACATCCTTGACGCACTCCAGATTTAACACAAAATTCCTCAGTCAAAAAACCATTAACCTGGACTTGACTCACAATATCACTATACAAACATTTAAACCATCCAATAATCTTACCAGAAAAACCTAAACGTTCTAAAACATGAAACATAAAATCATGCACTACCCTATCATACGCTTTTTCAAAATCCACAATAGCAACAGCAACAGACCTCATCCTCTCCCTCACATACCACAGTACATCACGTAGTAACAACAAACTTTCAGAAATCTGACTCCCAGGAACAGCACACACTTGCTCTTCACCCACAACCTTATCAATCACTCCACGCATTCTATTTGCCAACTCCTTTGCAATAACCTTATAGTCAACATTCAACAACGTAATCGGCTTCCAATTCCTCAAATCTCTCTTATCACCCTTTTTAAATAACAAAACAATCAAACCTTTTCTCATTGAAACAGGCAAAACATTCATTCTAAAAACAAACTTACAAACATCCAACATATCCACCCCAATGAAATTCCAAAAACAAGTATAAAATTCAACAGGCAAACCATCACAACCAGGTACCTTCCCATTCTTAAAACTCCTAAAAACCTCTGCAATCTCATCCAAACTTAGATCCCTTTCTAACAAATCATTATCATATTTTTCCAACTTAACCTCAATGTTTTCCAACAACTCATTTTCCAATAAAACATCTCTTGTTTTTTCTTTATACAGCTCACTGTAAAACTCATGAACTTCACGCAAAACACCATCCGTACCATTAACTTCACACTCAACCTTATCAAAAACACTAACAAAACCAGTCTTTCCTTCAAAAGCTTTCTTAAAAAAATATTTACTACAAGACTCATCCTTTTCCATTTTCTCCAATCTTGCCATAAAAACAATTTTCTTTCCTTTTTCATGCATACACTTTTTAATTATCTTTCTTGCTTCAGCAATTTCCTCATGCACATCAATACCACAATTTCTCAATTCATACAAATACAACAACCTCAGATACCATTTATCATACAACTCCCATTCCATTCTAGCTTTCTCATAGCCTTTCTTAATAAAAAACCTCTTTATTTCCACCTTCAACCATTCCCACCACATAAGCACATTACTAAAATCACATTTTCTTTCACGCCACCTTTCATACATCCAAACAAACTGACGCTTAAACTTCTCATCTTCTAACAAATCCACATTCAGTTTCCAAACACTCTTACCATACTTGATCTTCAAATCACAATTCACCTTACAAATTAAAAGGGCATGATCCGTAAAGGGCATCCACTTTAAAGAAAAATCATCAACACATAAAAATTTAGATAAAAAACAAAAATCAATTCGAGATTTTATCCCACCACTATCACTAAAGAAATTAAAACCCTCCCCTGAAAAAGAAACAGACCCGAAGGCATCCTTCAAACCGAAAGATTTAAGCAAATCAAGTAAAAACTTCCCTGAGCTATCCACCCTACAATCACTCCCACCCTCTCTGTCCCCATTCTTAATAATACAATTAAAATCCCCAACCAAAAAAGTTGGCTCTCGGCCTGGCAGAAAAAAATTTAAAGTTTCAAAATTAAGCAAACGTTCTACCCTATTTGGAGAAGCATATACATTAAACAAACGAAAAACAGTTCCACAAAAACTAAAACTAACCAAAAGTACCCGACCTTGGACAATATGAACTACATTAAGGATAGAAAAACTAAACCCCTTAAACAAAACTCCCACCCCCCCATTCCTATCAGAAGAACAAGACCATACTTTAGGACCATATTCCCAGTCAGCACATTTAGGATGTTCAGAGAGACCACATTCCTGCAAACAAAAAATAGTAGCAGAACATACAGATAATAATTTCAAAATTGCAGCTCTCCTTGCAATAGTTGTCATACACCTGACATTAAGGGAATAAATGGTCAGAGACATCACAAAAATAAATTAAAGAAAAACAAAAAAAGAAATAACATCAGGACTTCTTCTTTCCTTTCTTTTTCTTAGGACTCAAAGGAGATCCTTTAAATCTGCCTCTGCGACGTTCCGACCTCCTAGGCTCCCCCTTGCCAGCCTCATAACCAGTAACTTCAGCAAGTTGGTTCACATCTCTTTTATCTAGATAACCAACAGAAGAGGCATCAGAAAAGTCACCTATACACTGGCTTGAATCAGAAGGAACATCTTTAGTAGAGACAGAAGGAAACTCTGAAATTAAAGAGTCAGCATCACTTGTAGTATCTGGATCTGCACCCTTAACTACTGGAAGATTCAAATCAGGACTCTCCCATCCATCAGAATCCGCATCTATTTTTCGCTTGGAGGCAGATTTTTTCCCTTCAGTGTCCATATCCTCCTCAGAACTAGAGGACACAACAGCAGACCAATCAATGTTCTCCCCTTCACCAAGAACAGCATCAGGAGCAGCATCACAAGATGACTCAGTGAAGGAAAAATTCTCTGTCAGAGGAACAGCAACAGTATCATCCACAGAATTGGGCAACAGGGCTTCAAGAACATCTGAAGCAGCTATCACATTAGATGTAGCAAGATCCACTTCCTGAAGATGAGATTGGGCTTCCTCCACCTTCTCAGCCCCAGGAACCACCACAGGAGCATCAGACACCTCTCCGACAGGGACCCCAAATGCAGATTTCTTGCACAAAAGAGGTAATATAGAGTTCAATGCCTCATCAGAGACCTCCTCCTCATTCACAGATGGCTCAGCTGCAACTGAAGATTTTTTTTTGCAACATCAGCATAGGAAGGCTTCACTCTATCAAGCCCCTACAACATCATCAAAGGACACATCCTGCACAGATGACTTGAAGAACCACACAGGTCGCAGGTCCGGCATTTACTACAGTGGGCAACAAGATGATCCTCCTCACCGCAATTTCGACATCTGGCACCTGGGCAATTTTCAGCAATGTGACCAAACAGGTTGCAACTACGGCAAAAAAGAGGCATGTCATCATAGTATAGGAAACCTCTATTTCCACCAATGGCGAAAGTCTGTGGAGGGTGTTTCTTTCCACCAATACCTAATTCATCAGGCACAAACCGCACCCAAAACCTGCGCTTTCCATTGAAAGTCCCAAACTGATTCTTCAGCTTGCTACCTCCTTGAACATCATCAAAGTAGCGACAAAGAAACAGACGAATTTCCACATCAGTGACCCAAGGGTTGTACATATGTACTGTCACCGGGATTCTTCTCTCCCTCTGCACACAGGCAACAAATTTCATGCCAACCAACTCTGGAGCAGCAGCCATATCAATAGTCCGTTGATAGCAGGTCTGTAAATAATGCTCATCGGTGAAAGCCACATCAAAAATCCCTCTTGAAGGGAATGACTGAACACAATGCAAACTTGCTCTTGGCATCTTCAAAACACCCTCCAAAACCACCTGCTGAACATGAGCCAAACCAATCTTCTCTCGAAAGTCCTCAGAGATCAACACCCGAAGTGTATGGGGAACATTTGGCACATTGGTAGCCATATTTTCCCTATTGCCTCTTTAGGCTGGATTTCAGAGCGCCCCCCCCATAAGCATCATGTGGCTGAAGTCCAGGGACGATGCCACAAGGCCAAGGGGACGGCCCTACTACCCAGTTGCTCTACGCCTAAGGAGTAGCCACCCCCCCAATAGCAGCAGGAGCCCAAACCCCAAAGGGAAAGGACCCCAGGCCGAAGGAGCAGGTCTCCAGGCAGCAAACCAAGACCAAGCACAGAAAACTGCACTTGATCCAAGCCAAAGGCCCGAGAAGCAACCTCAGCTGATCATTTTGGCCTATTATGGGCCTCGTCAGTGAGGTGCAGCCACATTCCTCTAAGCACACTGGGCAAGGAGTCCACGTCTGGTTTCCTCCATCACGCATAGGGAGACTTCCCCAGGGTCATAATAATTTGCATACGAAGAGAGAAGCGCTCTACCAGGAACGAACAACAGCTCAGTGGCTTGTTCTATGGCGATTTACCACCCGGAAGCAGCCTCTTTTAGACCAGTGTGCTTTTCACAGAAGAAAACTTTCCTGAAGTATATCAGTCTGATCCTGCCAAGTAAGGTCAGTCCAGCCCCGAAATACTAGGCAATTCTCCTCTGAACAAGGAACATGACAACCCCAGACGATCGTTTCGGCCTCCTATGGGCCTCGTCAGTGAGGTGCAGCCACATTCCTCTAAGCACACTGGGCAAGGAGTCCACGTCTGGTTTCCCCCATCACCCATAGGGAGACTTCCCCAGGGTCATAATAATTTGCATGCGAAGAGAGAAGCGCTCTACCAGGAACGAACAACAGCTCAGTGGCTTGTTCTATGGCTATTTACCACCCGGAAGCAGCCTCTTTTAGACCAGTGTGCTTTTCACAGAAAAAAACTTTCCTGAAGTATATCAGTCTGATCCTGCCAAGTAAGGTCAGTCCAGCCCCGAAATACTAGGCAATTCTCCTCTGAACAAGGAACATGACAACCCCAGACGATTGTTTCGGCCTCCTACGGGCCTCGTCAGTGAGGTGCAGCCACATTCCTCTAAGCACACTGGGCAAGGAGTCCACGTCTGGTTTCCCCCATCACCCATAGGGAGACTTCCCCAGGGTCATAATAATTTGCATACGAAGAGAGAAGCGCTCTACCAGGAACGAACAACAGCTCAGTGGCTTGTTCTATGGCGATTTACCACCTGGAAGCAGCCTCTTTTAGACCAGTGTGCTTTTCACAGAAGAAAACTTTCCTGAAGTATATCAGTCTGATCCTGCCAAGTAAGGTCAGTCCAGCCCCGAAATACCAGGCAATTCTCCTCTGAACAAGGAACATGACAACCCCAGACGATGCAATGAAGCAGCTAGCATAGTATTGTGTGTTTTTCGCTATTGTCACTCAGTACCAAAGCGTGTTTGAATTGGCAGTGTTCCATATCATATGAACACTGAAAGGACGTTAATGTAATGATTTAACTCTAACTAGCTCTTGGCTGTTTAATTCATGAGCACCCCGGGTAGCTGTATACAAATATATACAATATAGGACTGATATATAGGCTCATATGTTGGCTCTTTCAGTTTAATATAATTATTCTGCTATACCTGTTGTGCCTCTTAAACTAGATATTCCAATCCGGGTCAAAGTGTGAGTAAATCCAGGCATTATAATGTCTGGAAAGTTGACACCAAGCACTAAAGACACTTTACTTGCCTGCATTGTACTATACAACAATATTAAACTAGATATTCCAATCTGGGTCAAACGGTGAGTAAATCCAGGCATTATAACATCTGGAAAATTGACCCCAAGATCTAAAGACACCTTACTTGCCTGCCTTGTATCATATAACTAAGGTTATCAGTTCATTTTAAATTTGATTCAGTTGGTAGCTGAATCCTAGTAACAACTTCACAGTCAATTCACTACTATTATCTAACCAAGGTGATGTATACCAACACTAACCCTACGTGATATAATAACACACACACACACATATATATATATATAATATTATGATATATTTTGCGGAATATATTAATTTCATCAAAACTACTTTTCATAGTAGAGTTGCCTAGACAGTGCAATATTGATAATATAACACTCACTATTTAGTATTAATCAAGGTACCATCCTAAGTATAGTCAGTTTATTTATGTGTTTATAAGTAGCTGTTGGTTATTCTAACAATCCTTTACTCAATCCCTTGCACAGGGACAGTTGATATTATTTCAACAATTAAGAACTCTCATTAGGGTGAATTCTGTAAATATATTATCCTTAGTATTTTATTAATCTATTATATGAGATTTTCATACTCAATAATCACAGGCAATAATGTGCTTTTCAACCACTAAGTTGACAACTTTATAATAACGGTAACTATGATCAACACAATATATTCACCATTCTAGGTGGAATATCAGCATACACAACTGCTCCATTTACCTATGTGTTTAACATAGATATTACTCTTAAGAGGTTGGTTATTAAAATCTCTTCAGCGATTAATTATTTCATTTATGATGTAATAGGAGCGAGTTTAATAGGTATTGTACAGATTATTTATAACTTTGTTACCATTCTTTTAACCCTATTCTACATTGTTTAGTGATATACAACTTAGCCAGTGTCTTTCCAATCCGCTATTTGACAGCCCAATTATTACAATAATAGGTTCTAGTATACAATACCCAGGTTTCTCACTGGGAATCCCAGACCAGCATTTTAGTTTTAACTAACCCAGATTTTAAATAGTTTAAATAAAGATTTATGTTTTAATTTGTGTGATTCTTTTTCTAACTCCAACAATTTGGGGTCTTGTGAGTGCTTATACAGTATCTTCTTGTGGTTAGTTTCTTTAGCTAACCAATCAGTAACTTACTCACTAATGTTTGCGTTAGAGGGAATCTATATTGTCTAAGCATAAAATCCTACTTTACAGCATCCCTTTTTATTCAACTGACCATTCCATATTCCATACTTCGCTATATGTGCCCATCTGATATATATTTTTTATTGCTTATTCACAATGGACATATATAGATACAAGAATGTGTGATAGGTACAGGAGTATATTGATCAAAAATCATACCATCTCCCAACCCATATCCAACAAACTCACAATTTGTCTCTATCCTTACTACCTTCCATGGTTATTATAAGCCTATATACAGTATATTTAAGCAAGATTGTATGCTATGGCCATAAGTATTTTAAGCAAAGGTCATGGCACCCTTCAACCTCCACTTAACTGCTTCTCTTAAAAGAAAATCTTTTAGCCGAATATGAATATCACAAAGTATACGCCAAGCCTCTTAGCGCAGGCTGGTCCTGCACCATTCATATCAGGCATTGCCCTCTCTTTCATTCTGCCCTAAGATGAGTTCTCATAACCACACCAAATTTTTGAGTTTAAATAATTGGGCTCTACCTTGCTAGACATAATATAAGCATAATATGCAATCAATCTCTTCTTTTTATCTATTGGCTAGCAATTTAGTTACTAAGTTGCCCAGGAACCTTTCCCCATGGTAATGCAGTTAAGCAATATTAAAACATATTTATCCTGAGCTGCCAAGCAACAGTTTTCCTTGCTCCTCAATGAAGGCACAGTATTTTCCCTTCTTTCTGAGTAGGGGCTGTTTTGTATCATATATGCGTATCTACCTCCCCCCCCCCAACCACACATAATGTACCTCCTTGGTTAGGAGATTTAAAAACACGGTTTGTCTTGTTTATACCGAACCTTAATTTTGTATTTTTTCTGAGTTACATCCTTAAGTTATCAGTTGTCAGGGCCGAGAACTACAGGGAGTGCAGAATTATTAGGCAAATGAGTATTTTGACCACATCATCCTCTTTATGCATGTTGTCTTACTCCAAGCTGTATAGGCTCGAAAGCCTACTACCAATTAAGCATATTAGGCGATGTGCATCTCTGTAATGAGAAGGGGTGTGGTCTAATGACATCAACACCCTATATCAGGTGTGCATAATTATTAGGCAACTTCCTTTCCTTTGGCAAAATGGGTCAAAAGAAGGACTTGACAGGCTCAGAAAAGTAAAAAATAGTGAGATATCTTGCAGAGGGATGCAGCACTCTTAAAATTGCAAAGCTTCTGAAGCGTGATCATCGAACAATCAAGCGTTTCATTCAAAATAGTCAACAGGGTCGCAAGAAGCGTGTGGAAAAACCAAGGCGCAAAATAACTGCCCATGAACTGAGAAAAGTCAAGCGTGCAGCTGCCAAGATGCCACTTGCCACCAGTTTGGCCATATTTCAGAGCTGCAACATCACTGGAGTGCCCAAAAGCACAAGGTGTGCAATACTCAGAGACATGGCCAAGGTAAGAAAGGCTGAAAGACGACCACCACTGAACAAGACACACAAGCTGAAACGTCAAGACTGGGCCAAGAAATATCTCAAGACTGATTTTTCTAAGGTTTTATGGACTGATGAAATGAGAGTGAGTCTTGATGGGCCAGATGGATGGGCCCGTGGCTGGATTGGTAAAGGGCAGAGAGCTCCAGTCCGACTCAGACGCCAGCAAGGTGGAGGTGGAGTACTGGTTTGGGCTGGTATCATCAAAGATGAGCTTGTGGGGCCTTTTCGGGTTGAGGATGGAGTCAAGCTCAACTCCCAGTCCTACTGCCAGTTTCTGCAAGACACCTTCTTCAAGCAGTGGTACAGGAAGAAGTCTGCATCCTTCAAGAAAAACATGATTTTCATGCAGGACAATGCTCCATCACACGTGTCCAAGTACTCCACAGCGTTGCTGGCAAGAAAGGGTATAAAAGAAGAAAATCTAATGACATGGCCTCCTTGTTCACCTGATCTGAACCCCATTGAGAACCTGTGGTCCATCATCAAATGTGAGATTTACAAGGAGGGAAAACAGTACACCTCTCTGAACAGTGTCTGGGAGGCTGTGGTTGCTGCTGCACGCAATGTTGATGGTGAACAGATCAAAACACTGACAGAATCCATGGATGGCAGGCTTTTGAGTGTCCTTGCAAAGAAAGGTGGCTATATTGGTCACTGATTTGTTTTTGTTTTGTTTTTGAATGTCAGAAATGTATATTTGTGAATGTTGAGATGTTATATTGGTTTCACTGGTAAAAATAAATAATTGAAATGGGTATATATTTGTTTTTTGTTAAGTTGCCTAATAATTATGCACAGGAATAGTCACCTGCACACACAGATATCCCCCTAAAATAGCTATAACTAAAAACAAACTAAAAACTACTTCCAAAACTATTCAGCTTTGATATTAATGAGTTTTTTGGGTTCATTGAGAACATGGTTGTTGTTCAATAATAAAATTAATCCTCAAAAATACAACTTGCCTAATAATTCTGCACTCCCTGTATACTGCAACCCTAATTTCCCTTTTTATAGAAACTTTTATATTATAGCTTTGAGTTGACATTATCTACCTTATCTAGATTACTAATTTTTAAGCTCTTACTTTAAGTTATCAGGTGTTAGTACTAAGAACTATACTGCAACCCTAACTACCCTTTTTTTATACAAACATTCTCATTATAGCATGAGCTGACACTATTTACCCTCTTTAGTTTAGTAATTTGCATAATTCAACTAACTACAGTTCTAAAAAGTAAAAAAAAAAAAGAGGTTCTTCATTTGGGGTCCATGAGTGGCCCTGTCACATCACTGTGTACCCGCCTTATATTATGTTTATAACATCTGTGTGGTCCAAGAGTGGCCACATAAGTTTTATGGCGGGTGTACTGTTTGAATAGCGCTTAATGTTTGTATTCACTGTGTAATTTGTCATTTACTTGTATTGTGTATTTACGTGATTCCTATTGGTAACCTACACTGTAACAATTTATTTTCCTCTTTAATATGTATTGACAATTACTAATTGTTTGTTTGTTTGGAAAAGAACCTCAATAAAAAAAAAATAAGAAAAAGAAAAAGAAATAAGCCTTGTTCTCCACCATATATTCACCTTTGATGTCACTGAGGACCAGCCCCACATTCCCACTACGCTGCCTGCTCCAGCACAGTCACAATCTTCTCTACAAAATTCACTACCACATTTACTTCTACATCACAAAGGCAAAATTAAATCATATGCCGAGATTAATAACCTCTTGGGGTCCAAATTTAAAAACTGATATGTATATATGCAATTATCAAACTGTTTACTAACGCACCCTTTTAAATCCCAATTCAGATGCCAACTAACAGGTTTCGAGATTATATGCTCTTTTCCAATTTAAGCATTAACATCACACAATCACAAACTCTTAGTTGCTTAGTATTAATCAAACAACACTCACTTTAGGGGCTATCCAAAAACAATTTAGTTTTCATACTCAGAGTAAAGCTATTAAATACCTATGAGTCCACATCTTGCCACACCTAGAAAATATAATTTCATTGAACTACAATACCCTTAAATCTACCATACAAAATATGTTGCACACCTGAAACTTAAAACCCCTTTCATGGTTGGGAAAAATTAATGCAATAAAAATAATTCTCCCAAAGATCTTATATTTTCTCTAGACCCTACCCATACCCTTGCCAGACTACATGATCTTTAACATACAAAAACAACTAAACTCTTTTATTTGGTCACATAAACAAAACTTGAATTACTAATAATACCTTATACCACACCAAAGACCTGGGAGGTGTCGGTGCTCCCAACATATCAAATTACAGGCTTGCTGTTTTTTTTAACAAGAATTGTAGATTGGTGCAAACATGCACCAATTAAAGAGTTGGTTCTACTGGAGCACTCACTTGCTGGCAATCTATACCTAGGCGGAAACTGCTGGATCCCAGCAACCCAACACCACTTTCAAAGTACAGCAGCTAGAACTACAATATAAACATATAAACTATGGGATAAACTTATTAAGAAATAAGCCTTGTGGGGGGCAGAGCCAGCAACGCTAGAGAGTGGCCGCACATTCCTAAAGCTCCAGCTATTACAGTTTTAAAATTGATTTAAAAAGCTTCTTAAGGCAAATCACACTCTCTAAGCATTAAATAATGTGTGACAGACTTCAGCTTAATACTAATACGGAGGCCTTTTCTGATGCTGAGCAGTCGATGGACATTTTCCTACCCGTGTGGTGGGGAAGCTATCCTATATAGACCAGCCTACACTCTCCTATGCGACCTGAGACTTTTCTTGATATAATCTTAGCCCTCTGCATTTAAGATGGTGGATGCCCAATGGATTTTAGCTGAGCTACACAAACTTCTAAAGTCTTATAGCCTCACTCTCACTACAGCTCCGGTCGGCACCTTGGATCCTGCAGATTTCGGTGGAATACAGGAAGAAGCTTGCCTATACCCGGCCAACAGCGGCAGCAAGAGCGGTGATGCTTTGGGGCCCCGGCATTTACTGCATACCTCAGAAGTGACTAAGTCCTTAAATAATGCTGCTGTTGAAAGCAGGCTACCTGACCAGTACAGATTCTGAGAACCTAGAGTGGAAAGTTTGGCCCAGGAATTTGGGGATCTCTCGCACAACACTCTCACTACCTGCCTGCCATCATCGCTGACAGACCGAATGGCTGGAGCTCCTACATGTGGGCCGATATCGGTCATTAGTCCTGCTTTTTGTCTGGGATATCAAGAGAAAAGAGATAAGTGTGGCTTTTCCTCTGATCAAGCATCTAGATTGTACCTGGGACGAAGCTGGGAGCTAGCCCATAAACTTGGGCATAAATTTACCTTAATCTGGCCATCTGGTGTGGGATAGATATACTGAGCTATGCGGCCACCGGAGGCTCACCTAATCAGATAACGCAGCTATGAGGGTGAACATTCTTTAAGCTACTGTGGGACTGCACTCTTTCTATTACATATTGGGCAGAATGCCTGTTTTATTTTTATAAGACTGCTTATGTTTTTATACTCCTTGTTTAGTGGCAAGCTTATGATTTTAGGTGGTACACGGCTTTGTGTTTCACTTTCTCTTTTGCGCCTGGAACTCATCATAAACAAGCCAAGATACCTTTTATTTTAGATTAAAGCATTGTGCTAGAGATTGAAATGTGAATATTTCTGGAGCCTTATTCATTCATATTTCAGCAAGCCCTATGTTATTTACATAGTTTAGTTTGTTGGTTTTTTTGTTTGATATTTTCTACTGCCTTCAATATTTTAGCTTCTCCCTTTTAGTATGCTGCCCCACTGCTTCATCTCTCACCCAGGCTGCAAAGTGATTAGAGAGAACATGAGAGAAAATGAACACCCTAACATAGAAATGTACAAGTGTCCTATCAATCTCTTTTTATGGAAGCATCATTTTCTATCTCACTTTCAGAGAACTTTATAATTGTATTTTACCGGTTTTTGTGGTCGACCTGTTTTGGACACTAAATGTTAAATGTTACACTTTGCTATAATCTAGAGAACATTACCCTGGAACTATATACCATATATCCTCTCTTTGCTACCTTCTTATGCCTTCATAACATTTGTTAACCCTTAGCCTATAATATGTTCTGTAGTCTCCCATATGTTACTTCAGGGACAGTATTTTGTGCGAAGAATGGGTTATCTATCAAGCCTTGTCTTATAATGTATATGCTTATTATGAATGGTCTTACTCACTAATTGAATTCAGATTGGAATGATGGCACCACTCATAAATGTTGTGTCGGGTCTATTACCATTCTGTAATAAGGTCAATGGCCCTGGTATTACATAATCATGTGTGGTTAGGTGCTATGTATCAATAAAGTTACGTTACAGATTGGTTTGCTAAAGAAACTAACCACAAAAGATACTGTATAAGCACTCACAAGACCCCAAATTGTTGGAGTTAGAAAAAGAATCACACAAATTAAAACATAAATCTTTATTTAAACTATTTAAAATCTGGGTTAGTTAAAACTAAAATGCTGGTCTGGGATTCCCAGTGAGAAACCTGGGTATTGTATACTAGAACCTATTATTGTAATAATTGGGCTGTCAAATGGCGGATTGGAAAGACACTGGCTAAGTTTAATATCACTAAACAATGTAGAATAGGGTCAAAAGAATGGTAACAAAGTTATAAATAATCTCTACAATACCAATTAAAGTCGCTCCTATTACATCATAAATGACATAATTAATCACTGAAGAGATTTTAATAAATAACCTCTTAAGAGTAATATCTATGTTAAACAAATAGGTAAATGGTATAAATGGAGCAGTTGTGTATGCTGATATTCCACCTAGATTGGTGAATATATTGTGTTGATCATAGTTACCGTTATTATATAGATGTCAACTTAATGGTTGAAAAGCACATTATTGCCTGGTCTTCAATGTCTCCAGTACAGGAGAATGTGGAAATCTGAATAATCAAATGGAATATACACTAAGGGATTTACATAAAACATATTATAAACAGGACCGAATATGGTGGATTAAGCACTTCTTTGAAAAATATTTTGAAATAAATCTAATCCCAAGGGGTTTAAGAATTCAGCTATTCCGGGGTTTCCGGTTAGGGGGAGGAGTGTAACAGCTGCACACTCCATGTCGGCGTGCTAGTCCGACTAAGGAAAAACTTTACCCCACTCATAGCCTCATAGCCCCGGCTCAAACAGGGTTTAGCTGGCTGAAGCGTGGCCCGGGGCCAGCGTGAGAAGGAAACCTACATTGCGGAGGAAGGCGCAGCGGCTATACTGCTTACAACTTTTAACTTTTGTGACCAGTTATTGGAATGCTGAGTGAACACCTAAGACCCTAATTCCTTGGATTACAAGTGCCGGTGAGATTACCTGTCGATGACAACATGCCGGTGAGATTACCTGTCGATGACAACATAGACCGCACAGAATACGCAAGGAGGCTCGGCTACGCTGCAGTGGGGGGCGCTGTTGACGTGCGGAGGGATCTGAGCGTCATGCTCCTCTCCAGCAGCAATTGGGAGCAGTGTGTTGTCGTCAGACCAGAGACCGGTGACCGGCTGTGCAGAAGTTGCACGGGGGATGCTCGGAGTATCCGGAAAAAGTGCCTAAGTGAATCTGCAGAGTGATGGCTGGTGACAGCAGGGTGAGATTGCAAGTGTGCATTCCGATTGGTGAATCAGTTGTACTATCGAGGTCCCGCATCTAACCCCAGTAAAGTGGTAGTGGTCCCAAGCAACGGAGCGGCTGAGTATACCATTTATTGGGGTTCAAATAGTTCCTGGGTAGTTGGCCCTTCACAGGTACTTGTGATCATTTGTTGGTACGGAGCGGTTAGTGATTGGGCCTTAGGGAGCTGAAATAAGCATATAAAGTATTTTTGATGGTGAACTGGCTAAGGAACTCTGTTACCCTAAATTACAAGTTTTTGGCTAAGAACTTAAGCTCTTACTGGGAACTCAAAGGTTATCGGAATAAAGGCATCAGAGGATTGCTTTTTCCTCCTCAGCTAAAGTGGACTTTGCTAATTAATTGTCCTGAATAGGAGGAACTCTTGTGATTTGTTCTTTTATCACATATATTTTTTTTATTTTTTGCTTCTCTTGTTTTCTTTGATATTACTATGGTAAAAATTCTGACTGCAGGATAGTAGCAGTATTGAAAAAGTGCTAAGGGCTATTCTTTGCAATAATGTTGAAAAGGAAACCCCATATCTTGGTTTATTGTTGATTGCTTGTATTGCCTGCATATATCATGTTTTAATTTTGTTCCACAAAGGGCTCCATGTACTAAGCAGTCAGCGAGCTACCCGCAACAAATCTCGCGTCAAAACTCGCAAACTGATATGTACAAAGTCGTCAACTATGTTCAAACTTGCATCTTTAAAATTGCGAGCGTACTTATCCGCCAAACCTCGCTACCTCTCCATTTTTCACTGTAATTAGACACATTTGACCACCAACTCACCAAAAAAAATGAATGTACTAAAAAATCTATTTGTCCGCTCGCGACAATTTCCGCTCCCACCTCGTTATTTTTGCCTCGCCACCTTTTAGGTGGCGGGCAAGGTACAAAACAATAGGAAAGTTACTCTAGACGCCAGTCTAGACATATATAAAAGCCAGTAATATCAGCATTGTACTTACAGCATAACTGGCATCTAATTTGTCTCTCATTTCCATGTACATAAATTGCGCCCAATTTGTCGACTGTAATTAAAGAGTAATCTATATTTTAAATTTGTATTGTATAGTTGTCAATCTTTATAATTATTTTTATATTAATATTTATATATTATCAGATCCAGATGAAGCCATATCCAAATTGTAAATAAATATTACAAAAATAATGCTCTGTAATCACTCTTCAAAAAATTTTGAACAATAATAAAGTTGTTTAGATAAGTTGAACTTATAGGAGCAAAATTCTATTCCCGCGACTACTATGATGTTCGTGACACCTTGCATGTCACGTGTTAATAATTGGCCAGACAATTCAACTGAAAGTTAAGTACATCAGCTTAGTCGCGGCGAGCGAGGCGTCAAATTTATCAATAATCCGCCACTGCTCGCGGCAGGCTAGACGTGTCTATTTATTGGGGGATTATTAGTACATAGCGACAGCGGACACCATGTCGCCCGCGGCGAGTAACGGCGAGTTTATCCGCGTCTACAATGACGGATGAATTGACGGCTTAGTACATGGAGCCCTAAGTAAGATAGTTAAAAGATAGTTCTGTGTGTCTTTTTTGCTAAAGAACAAAGTATATTTAATATTTTTTCTGTTCTTCAGTAGGAATTAATTTTCTAGTGTCAAAAAGCAACAAATTTCAGGCATCAGTAGAAGCCAGCAGAGGGCAGACTCACCCCTCTATTACTTTTAAGTTTAAAAATTTGGCAGGTTAGCTGCTATAAGCACATGTAAATGAATTAAGTACACACACCTATAAACACAATTATGATATTATTGGGAGCAGATCATAATTTTTGATCTGTATAAGGTCCCATCTTTTTCTCAAGGATCAAAGGGAATCACTGTAGTTTAAATTTGTTATTTCAATCACCATTTCACATGATAGCCAGACCCGGAGTATAAAGAAGGTGCTGGCTGGTTAATTGTTTTTGTTTTTTCTTTTTCATCTATTTGTTGGAAAATTGGGATTTGTTTTTTTTTTTTTTTTTTTTTTATCACATTGTATGGATAAGTTTGTTTCAAAGGTTAGAGTCAGTTCTCCAATATGCCTGTAAAGCTCAAGGAGAAAAAAGCCAAAATGGCTGACACTAGTATAGAGGTAGTCTCAGATGCTAGTCCTGCAGGATCTGATATGCAAGCCCTGATGGGTCAACTAAGTGCCCTTTTTTCTCCCCAGTTTGAGATGATTAAGAAGAAGTTAGGAGTTATAGCAACAGAAATAGGGGTACTCTCTTCTGAAGTTAAGCAATTTTCAGTCAGGGTGTTAGAAGCAGAAAACAGAATCTCGCTATTAGAAGATCAGGTAAATTATCAAGAGATTACATCTCAGAATCAGGAAGCCAGAATTAGTAGTATGCAATTGCGTCTGGAGGATCTTGAAGATCGCTCCAGACGCAATAACATCAGGGTTATTGGCCTTCCGGAGTCCGCTGAGTTTGATGATATTGGTAAATTTATGTCTATTACTCTACCACAAGCCCTGAGTATGCCACCCCAGTCCTTACCATTAGTAATTGAAAGGGCATACAGAGTTGGTTATAAGAGAACGGTAGAGTCTGGATCTGTCCGACCTAAAATGGTCATTTGTAAATTCTTGAAATTTCAGGATAAAGTGGAAATTTTAAAAAGGTATAAAAACTCTAGCCCCCTATTATTTGGCAATAACAAAATCCTCTTATTTCAGGATTATTCTGCGGAAACATCCTCTAAGAGGAAAGGGATGGCGCCATATTGCACACAGTTAATAAATAAGGGGTTAAATGCACGTCTGCTCTATCCGGCCAGAATCGTAGTTGAAGTTGGGGGAACAAGGCATACTCTTAGTCAAATAGATGAAGTCAAAGGTTTTATTAAGACATATAATGGTAATCTAGAGCAGTTATCCAACCCAGCCAGGAGTACGTAGTCAAATGGATTGTGGTGGTCAGTAGGGTTATGTAATGTTAAGGAATTATGGTAAAGCTCAAATTACCTGATCATTTACGTGGTTTTGTTTTAAATTTTTCTTTTTCTGCTATATTTAAGTTTTTATTGAATGTTAATTTTTGCTTCCAATTGATACCCCCTTCCCTCCCCCTTTTTTTTTTTTTGTTCTGTTTTATTTTGTCTTGTTTGTTATTTATTTTGTTTGTGTACTGTCTGGTCTTGTGTCTTGCAAATCAAAGAAGGTTAAGGGATGATAGCTGAAGGTTTTAAAATAGTATCATGGAATGTGGGAGGGATTTCCTCCCCTGCAAAGCGTAAGGCGATTATTAAGATCTTGGCCAAGCAAAAACCCGATTTAGTTTGCCTGCAGGAAACACACCTGAATAAGCAGGAAGCTGATAAGCTTAAGGTTAAATGGGTAGGGGAGGTAATTTCAACATCTGGGTCCACCAAGAAAGCAGGTGTAGCAATTTTAATCCACAAAAATTTTGAGTATAAAATTATTAAGACAGAAATAGATATAGCAGCCAGATTTATTTTTCTTCAGATTTGTATTGAGGTGACGGTATTTTCACTTTGTAATGTTTACGGTCCCAATAAATTCTCCTCTGAATTTTGGGGGAAAATCAAAGCAAAAATATTCCCATTTAAAGCTGAGAACTTAGTGCTATGTGGTGACTTTAACATGACCATATATCCAATATTAGACTGTTTTTCTAAAAAAAATATGCCAGTCTATAAGAAAGAAGCTAAATATTTTAAAAAGTTTTGTCAAAAATTAAATCTGGTTGATATATGGAGGATGCAAAATCCAGATATGCAGAAATTCACGTGCGAATCTAAGGCTCACAGAACCTTCTCAAGAATCGACCTGTTTTTGGTCTCTGAGGTGATATCTATCTGGAAACTGGAAGCAGAAATTGGTCAAATTTTGATTTCAGATCATGCCACTATTTCACTAACCTTTCCTCCTTGTGGGAGGAGCAAAGCAGGCAATTCAGTCTTTTTTTCCCCCAGACATTTATATTTAGATGTTAGATTTTGTTCTTGGATGAGACAAAAGTGGTTAGAATTTAGGAGGTTTAATGACAGCTATAGAAACAAGATAGAAATTTTCTGGGAGGCGTTAAAATCCGTGTTGCGGGGAGCGATTACAGCCTATGTTAAAAAGCGGGATAAAATGATGAAGTCAAGGGAAACCCAATTATCCAATAAGGTAAAGAATGCATACAGAAATCTCCAGTCAGATCCCTCTATGTCTAATTGGGATGTATATTTAGAACGGAGAAGGGAGAGAGATATCTTTCTAAAACAAAGATCACAGGAGGAAGAAATAAGAATAAATAGACATTATAGGGGAATTAATGGGAGCTCGGCTAAATATTTAGCTAAACTGACCAAAAGTAGAAAGAAAAAAAATCTTATTACAACTATAAAGTATAAGGGTCTAAGATATATGGATACCAAAGAAATAGGTGAGGCCTTTTTTAATTATTATCAACAACTATATGCATCGGTTGATATAAATTACTCTAATCAAGAGCAATTTTGGTCTAGGATTAAGACTCCTAAGGTACAATCAGAAGAATTGGTTTTACTGAATGACCCTATTACAACTCTAGAAATCAGCAAGGCAATTGATCAGTTAAAATTGAACAAAGCAGCAGGCCCAGATGGGTTTCCTGCAGAATTCTATAAAGCTTTAAAGGATGATCTGCTTGAAATACTACAGGATTTATTTAACATGTATTATACTATGGGAGACTCTATCTCAGGATATTTTTCTGCGGCGAATATCTCCCTTATTCACAAAAAAGGTAAAGATCCAGAGGATCCTGCCTCCTACAGACCGATTTCGGTATTAAACACCGATTATAAGATATTAACAGCCATTATTTCTGCTAGATTGTCACTGTGTTTACAGGATCTGATACATCCGGATCAATCGGGTTTCATGACTTCTAGAAATCCAATAAAGAATTTTCGTAAAGTTGTGGTTTTCCTAGATTATGCATGGAATATTCTTCAAAATTATAGGAGACAGGATTCCCTGGATAGGGCGGTGCTTACACTAGATGCAACTAAAGCATTTGACTCCATTGTCTGGGTCCACCTATTTCGCTCCCTTGAGAGATTTGGGTTTAAGGGAAATTTTGTCCAGTTTGTTAAAAAAATTTATACTAAACCTGTTTCATATTTATTGGTTAATAGAGTGTGTTCTCAACCTATAATTTTGCAGCGAGGGACCAGACAGGGATGTCCGTTATCCCCATTATTATTTAATGTCGCCCTGGAACCGTTCGCAATTGGGCTTAGGGAGAGTTTATCTGGTATCTCTTTGGGCTCTCAGAGGTTAAAAGTATTGTTGTACGCTGATGACATACTTATCTTTATGGAGAATCTTAATCAATCTATCCCAATTTTGTTGTCACTCCTTGAGGAATTTGGTTCATTTTCCGGGTACAGAATCAAATCGGTTATCCCTGCGGTTAAAATTCCTTTCAGGAGGGTTGATGCTATTAAATATCTTGGATTAGTATTACATATGAATCCTAAGCGGTGGTACTCTGATAATTACATTCCTCTATTACAAAAAATTAAACGTGATTTACAATTATGGGCTTCTTTCCCACTGGCGATTACTGCAAGGGTGAATTTAATTAAAACGATAATTTTCCCTCGCCTTCTTTACCCACTTCAAAATTTGCCAGTATTTATACCCAATAAAGATATCAAGGAATTATATGGGTATATCTCTAAATTTCTTTGGAAAGACAAAAAACCCTGCATAGCTCTTAAGAAATTAATGCAGACGTCTTCCTTAGGTGGTATGGCATTACCGGATATTAAGACATATAATATAGTTACATTGATAAAATTTGCCTTTGATTGGATTTCGGAGGCCAATACGGTTGCTGCTCTTGCGGAGGAGTCAGCAATAATATATCCTTTTGTTTTAAAGTCAATCCTCCATTGTAAGCTGAGACAATTACCATTCAATGTTTTTTTTGCTTATCTCATTTAAGAATATAGTAATAGCTTGGCATAAGTTCTGTACCCTGCTGGGCATAGATCCAACATATTCAGATTTCTTACCTATTAAGGGTAATCCTCAATTCATTCCAGGTATTTCTCAGAGAGTATTTGACCTTTGGGCTGAAAAAAGGTTAAAGTTGGTTAAACAACTTTTTGATAGTAATTATCGAGTGTTAGATGTGGAATCCTTCTTCAATCTGTTCGAGTTGCCAAGGGCTAACCTGTTTGCATACTTTCAGATTTGGCATTTTATTTCTGCTCAGGAGTGGGTGTTTCCCTTGTCAGCTGTATGGTCTGAAGTCAGAGTCATCATTCAGAAATTTTCGAGGCGGGATACCTCAGTTTCATTGATTTATGACATTATGCTATCTAAACAAAGTCAAGTATATGTAGATAAGATTTGTAGTTTTTGGTCCACTTTGTTTGCTGATATAGATAATGAGACCATAGAACAGAGTTTTTCTAGGTTGAAGAAATGTAAAGTTCCTGTTAGCTGGAAAGAATCGCACATGAAGTTAATTAATAATTTTTATTTTTATCCGTTGAAGATAGTTAAATTTTATCCAACTAGGTCAAGTAGATGCCCTAAATGTTCTCAGATGGGTGCAGATTTATTGCATATGTTTTGGTTTTGTCCCAAAGTTAACCAATTCTGGCTGAAGATTGCCTATTGGTTTAATATACACCTTAAGATCTCAGTTAAACTGAAACCACAAGATATTGTGTTTCTAATTCCTATGTTAAATGGGAGTGATAATTATTGGGTTAGTACTGTTAATACTATTATTCTGACTGTCAGGTACCTTATATTAAAATATTGGATATCAAACAGAGTTCCGGGTTTTAATGAGGCTATGAAAGTTATCCAAGAACAGATAATTTTTGAAGCTTATCATTTGCAAGATGCCACAGAGAGGAGAGTTAAAAGTTTTCTGGTAGCTTGGTGCCCATTTATAAAGTCCTATTCCCTTTCTATACAGAAACAGATTTGTTCTCCGTTCTTATCATCCGTGAGCTTTATAGAATTAGTATTACTAGGTGCATTCCCTTCCTCATGGATTGATACCAGATAGGTTTATTCAGTATTAACTGGGTATTGTTGTGTGTGGTTTGTTTGTGTTTTTTTTTTTTTTTTCTTGTATCACGTAGTATTACGTGAATTGTAAAATATTTCAAAAAAGCTCACCATGGAGATGGAGCTAGCCAATGTATAGGCAATAGTTTTATGTCAATCAAGAAGGACATTTTGTTGTCAAGAGGATTTCTCTTTTGTTTTGTCTCTGGTTAATCTATGACTATGATGTATTGTATTATTTGGTGTGAATTAAAAAAATGTTTAAAAAAAAAAAAGAATTCAGCTATTTCCAGCTTTCCAGTTTAAAAATCCAGACCTCAGTGTTGAATGGGAGGATGCACTCTCTGAATGCTCAAATAAATTGATGAGGATACTTATTAAACATGACACCTCTGAATACGATATACTCAAAGCAGAAATCAAAGAACTCAATGACAAACTTAAAAATTACGAAACTTTGAGTGAGTTTGAAGCTAGATATAAAAAATATCAAAGTAAATTAGACAAATACGAAGCTGAAATCAAATTAACCAAACAAACCAAACTCAACAAAGATATGAATGATTTAAAAAACAAAGGAGTATACAAGTGGGGGAGGAAATCTAATAAAGATATTCTAAAAAAAAAGACACACCACGTTTACCTAAGACACATGTAATCAATAGCGAGGCATCAGAGGTAGACACTAGTGAATCAGACACTACTGATAATGAGTTAACAACACCCTCTACTTCAACACAAATGAGGACAAGACACACGAAAAAGGAAAGATTTTTTAGAGGATGGCCCAAACTCCCAGGGAAAACCACCAGGAGAGGAGGCAGGGGAAAACCAAAAAGAAAAAGAAACAAAGAAAAACAAGACAACAAGAGGTGGAAACCCTACAAGAGATCGACAAACCCCTTCTCCCAAATAAGGATGACCTAATGCAAGTTGTCAACTTATCTACAAAAATTCTAAGTAGTGAACATAGAAACATCCTTGCAAAAGGTCTATCATTCTGTCCTACGAACCAATTAGACAAATTTGAAATTACTAAAGATCTAAAATTATTCCTTAGGAAAATATTCCTAAAAAAACAATACAAGAAGTATGGGGATACAACAGATGGAGGCAACATACAGGATCCTATATGGACTAATGAAGAATACATCACATTTCAAATAATGGAGGAATTATTAGATGGTGATGAGAAACTAATCAGTCAAGATTGGAAAACAAACATTAGGAATAAGTCCAAATTTGTCCCAAAAATATCGACCTCTAAACACATTGAAGTTTACAATGAAATAGTAAGCAAAGAAATAGCTCTACTTCCCATCAAGCCCACTACCAAAAACCTCTCGAAACAAGAACAACAAGCTCTCAAGGATATGAAGCAATGGGATGACGTGATAATTAGGAATTCGGATAAGGGGGGCAATGTGGTCATCTGGCTCAAAGACATGTACCTCATGGAGGCACACAAACAATTGAGAAATCAGGAGTGCTATAAAAAATTATTTTCTAACGCAACTGAACAATTTTTAAATCAATACAATTGGATTATACTGGAGGCTTTGGATGATAATGTAATAACCTCCAAAGAAAAGAAATTCCTTTGGGTAGAAAACCCAAAGGTGGCAACTTTTTACATAATACCTAAAATTTACAAGAATGCCACTTCACCACCAGGAAGACCCATCGTGTAGGGGATTAATAACATTACGGAAAAGGCAAGTCAATACATTGACTATAGACTCCGTGAATTTGTGACACGTATGCTGTCTTACGTGAAAGATACAATGGAGGTACTCCAGCAATTGGATAATCTCAAACTTAATCCTAATACCATTCTAATAACAGTGGACGTAGAATCCCTATACACAAGTATTGACCACAAATTGGGAGTCCAGGCAGTTCAGAGTTTTTTGTCTACATCCTCTGACGAAGATAAAGACCACGATGATCTCATAATTAGACTCCTTAATTTTGTGCTATATGACAAATACTTTGTATTTGATCAGCAGTTCTACCTGCAAATCAGGGGAACAGCAATGGGGACGGCATGTGCTCCCACCTATGCTAATTTATTTCTAGGCTGGTGGGAGCAACATGTCTTCTCAGATGTGAATGCTACGTTTTCTGAGCACATACCGCTGTGGCTAAGATACATTGATGATGTGTTTTTCATCTGGGAGGGCCCCCCCAAGAAAATTAGATGAATTCCTGAATATCCTAAACATGAATGCCTATAATATCAAACTCACGTGGGAGCTTAGCAAAGAAAGTATAACTTTCTTAGATCTAAAAATCATCAAAAACCAGGATGGAGAAATTATCACAGATGTTTACCGAAAAGAAACAGCTACTAACAGCCTTCTCCATTCCGAGAGTGCCCACTGCCCCCACACTGTTAGATCTCTTCCAATTGGAGAATTTCTCCGAATGAAAAGGAATTGCTCAGATCCAGAACTATACAAACAGAGAGCAATTGAATTTCAAACCCGATTACAAGCAAGAGGGTACAATAATCGATCTATAAAAAAAGCTAGACAGAGAGCTGAAAATACCGATAGAAAATAATTACTGTACAAAAACAAAAAGGCTAAAGATGATACCACTAGAATCATTGTAACCTATTCACCCCAAGTAAAAGAGGTAGTCAATATCTTAAACAACCATTTGGGAATACTCAAGTCGGACCCGATACTGAAGGACATTGTGGGGGATAGAATTCAAGTGGGATATAGAAGATCGAATAATCTTAAAGATCTTCTAAGCCCCAGCCACTTTGAAAAAAGGAAACGTAAACTAAACCCCATTGCACTAGGACATTTCAAGTGCAGAAACTGTTCAGTATGCCAACATCTTCTACTAATTAAATCTATCAAAGATAGATTTAATCAGATTCACACCATCAATTCACACATTAATTGCAACACAGAATCTATGATTTATGGAATAACCTGTAGTTGTAATAAAGTCTATGTTGGTATGACCACACGAAAATTTAGAACTCGGATGTTGGAACACCTGAGCAACATCAGAAACGCCGACAAAGATTTAAAAGAGAAGAAAATCATCACAACAGTTGCATCCCATTTTCACAAAAAAAACCCATCCAAAACCTCTGATTTTCGCTGTTTTGGGATACAGACAGTAAAACTTGGAATCAGAGGGGTTGACACTGAACAACAACTTCTGCGAGCAGAGAGCCGTTGGATTTACCTTTTTAACTCTCTTAAACCCCATGGATTAAATGAGAATAATAACTTCTTTACTTACCTATAACAGTATCTAAGAGATATCATTTTCAATAATTTATATATGTCAGAATGCATATATACATACATATGCACAGACATATATAAAAACTATAAGGAATCTGATTTAACAGTATTCTATTCAAATCATAATCATTGGGAGCTTTATGCCCCTAATAAATTATCCATTCTCACTCAATTTAAATATTTTTATGAATTATTCTCTATGAATTACAAAGTTTATCCACCATTTGTTGTTTGGTCACTTAGAGGTTTTATTTATTTATTTATTTATTTATTTATTTATTTATTTATTGTTCCTTGTTTTGCACATTCATCACTTAGAAAATTCACAGTAAATTAATTATGAATTTTGAACCAATTATGGAAAATATTATCAGCACTTTTAATTTACATAAAAATATATATTTATTTGATGCACAATAAGAACTTTATCCATATACATGTAAATTAATTTTAAAACACTGCACATCAATTTATAAATTGATATTTAAGCATACACATACTTATTTGATATCACCCTGGAGATTAGATTGCACACACCATCATGTTACTATAGTTTTATATGAAATTTGTTTGAATGGTATTAAAGGTAATCACAATTTGTTAACCTATACAGTCACAATAGTATCACTATTAGTATTGCTACATTTATCTGTAGAGAGTGCAGCACATAATATCAATTCTTCATATTTAAGTAACGTTCCAAGAATACAAGTACTATCTACGGCTCACATTTTTGTTAATACAAACACCATCAGTACATTAATGTAGCAAACACAAATTTATGTGAAAGATCAGTTTTTTCTTTATTCATTGAGAAAGAATAATGAACGATATCAAAGAAAGTTATTCAATTCATTACCCTCAAGATAGGATTACAATGTATAATAACTTCATCACATTTCCTGTATACTACATTTACTTGAAGAAGTCCTGTCTCTATGCGACTCCTCCTCCTTTACACAGATATGATATTGGAGGTTGCTGATTGGCCATGCAAAAATGAAAGAGGAGGAGCAAGACACATAAATAGCCATGTTAACCGTGGTGCCCTGCCTTTTGATAAAGCCGGAAACCAGAGAGAAACATGTCAAGGGAGGAGGGTGATCTAATGGGAGCTCGTTGTAGTTTTTAAACGTAAACTTGCTGGCAGTAATACTTTAACTAGAACTCTTTTGTTAACTTAAGATTTATACGCTATCTGATGACACAGTAACTATACATATCCACAAGTTACTTAAGTCTGCAATGAAGCAGCTAACATAGTAGTCTGTGTATCTGGGTAATCACAGTATGCAGTGATGCGTGTCATATCTGGCAGTGTTCAACATTACATTAATGCTTCAAGTATATTAAACTACTAGGACTCGCTGCTAAGATTTGGAAGGTCTTTGGTGATACAGTAATTTGAATTATTAACTAGTTATCTGAGGCTGCAATGAAGCAGCTTGCATACGAAGAGAGAAGCGCTCTACCAGGAATGAACAACAGCTCAGTGGCTTGTTCTATGGCGATTTACCACCCGGAAGCAGCCTCTTTTAGACCAGTGTGCTTTTCACAGAAGAAAACTTTCCTGAAGTATATCAGTCTGATCCTGCCAAGTAAGGTCAGTCCAGCCCCGAAATACCAGGCAATTCTCCTCTGAACAAGGAACATGACAACCCCAGACAATCGTTTCGGCCTCCTATGGGCCTCGTCAGTGAGGTGCAGCCACTTTCCTCTAAGCACACTGGGCAAGAAGTCCACGTCTGGTTTCCCCCATCACCCATAGGGAGACTTCCCCAGGGTCATAATAATTTGCATACGAAGAGAGAAGCTCTCTACCAGGAACGAACAACAGCTCAGTGGCTTATTCTATGGCGATTTACCACCCGGAAGCAGTCTCTTTTAGACCAGTGTGCTTTTCACAGAAGAAAACTTTCCTGTAGTATATCAGTCTGATCCTGCCAAGTAAGGTCAGTCCAGCCCCGAAATACCAGGCAATTCTCCTCTGAACAAGGAACATGACAACCCCAGACGATCGTTTCGGCCTCCTATGGGCCTCGTCAGTGAGGTGCAGCCACATTCCTCTAAGCACACTGGGCAAGAAGTCTACGTCTGGTTTCCCCATCACCCATAGGGAGACTTCCCCAGGGTCATAATAATTTGCATACGAAGAGAGAAGCTCTCTACCAGGAACGAACAACAGCTCAGTGGCTTATTCTATGGCGATTTACCACCCGGAAGCAGCCTCTTTTAGACCAGTGTGCTTTTCACAGAAGAAAACTTTCCTGAAGTATATCAGTCTGATCCTGCCAAGTAAGGTCAGTCCAGCCCCGAAATACCAGGCAATTCTCCTCTGAACAAGGAACATGACAACCCCAGACGATCGTTTCGGCCTCCTATGGGCCTCGTCAGTGAGGTGCAGCCACATTCCTCTAAGCACACTGGGCAAGGAGTCCACATCTGGTTTCCCCCATCACCCATAGGGAGACTTCCCCAGGGTCATAATAATTTGCATACGAAGAGAGAAGCGCTCTACCAGGAACAAACAACAGCTCAGTGGCTTGTTCTATGGCGATTTACCACCCGGAAGCAGCCTCTTTTAGACCAGTGTGCTTTTCACAGAACAAAACTTTCCAAAAGTATATCAGTCTGATCCTGCCAAGTAAGGTCAGTCCAGCAACGAAATACCAGGCAATTCTCCTCTGAACAAGGAACATGACAACCCCAGACGATCGTTTCGGCCTCCTATGGGCCTCGTCAGTGAGGTGCAGCCACATTCCTCTAAGCACACTGGGCAAGGAGTCCACGTCTGGTTTCCCCCATCACCCATAGGGAGACTTCCCCAGGGTCATAATAATTTGCATACGAAGAGAGAAGCGCTCTACCAGGAACAAACAACAGCTCAGTGGCTTGTTCTATGGCGATTTACCACCCGGAAGCAGCCTCTTTTAGACCAGTGTGCTTTTCACAGAACAAAACTTTCCAAAAGTATATCAGTCTGATCCTGCCAAGTAAGGTCAGTCCAGCCTCGAAATACCAGGCAATTCTCCTCTGAACAAGGAACATGACAACCCCAGACAATGGTTTCGGCCTCCTATGGGCCTCGTCAGTGAGGTGCAGCCACATTCCTCTAAGCACACTGGGCAAGGAGTCCACGTCTGGTTTCCCCCATCACCCATAGGGAGACTTCCCCAGGGTCATAATAATTTGCATACGAAGAGAGAAGCGCTCTACCTGGAACGAACAACAGCTCAGTGGCTTGTTCTATGGCGATTTACCACCCGGAAGCAGCCTCTTTTAGACCAGTGTGCTTTTCACAGAAGAAAACTTTCCTGAAGTATATCAGTCTGATCCTGCCAAGTAAGGTCAGTCCACCCCCGAAATACCAGGCAATTCTCCTCTGAACAAGGAACATGTCAACCCCAGACGATCATTTCGGCCTCCTATGGGCCTCGTCAGTGAGGTGCAGCCACATTCCTCTAAGCACACTGGGCAAGGAGTCCACGTCTGGTTTCCCCCATCACCCATAGGGAGACTTCCCCAGGGTCATAATAATTTGCATACGAAGAGAGAAGCGCTCTACCAGGAACGAACAACAGCTCAGTGGCTTGTTCTATGGCGATTTACCACCCGGAAGCAGCCTCTTTTAGACCAGTGTGCTTTTCACAGAAGAAAACTTTCCTGAAGTATATCAGTCTGATCTTGCCAAGTAAGGTCAGTCCAGCCCCGAAATACCAGGCAATTCTCCTCTGAACAAGGAACATGACAACCCCAGATGATCGTTTCGTAATTCTTTTATTAGAAAAATAATCATATATGCATATATACAAAATAAAATCATAGTAACAAATGCAAACAAAATAACTCTTGTTACAAAACTGAAATATTGACCCAAATTTTTGTCATCAGAAAAAAATCAAAATGCAAACATTAAACTTAAATAATCACACAAAATAAAATTAAACATATTTCAAATACAGACAAAAACAAACTGAAGGAGAGAAAAAAAAAACTAAATAATCCAATCCTTCCACTTCTTTGTCTTCCAGATGCCTTCAGAATCTAATTCCCCATATTGCCTCCTATCAATAGAAAAATACAAAAACAACTTCCCACGGATCATACCCACACAATTACCTACAGTAACTACCTCTTTCTTAATAATCAAAATATTACGCACATCCCACAACACCTCCTTCACACAACATGCAAACAACCATATCAATCTTGCTTTCTCCTTTTCCACACCACTTCCACACAAACCATACATCATCATATTAAAAGTAAAAAACTGCCCTCCAGTCAAACCCTTAATCATCCTTTTCAAACTTCTCCAAACATCCCTAGCATACTCACAATTCCAAAACAAATGAATAACACTCTCGCTTTGAAAACAACCATCTCTAGGACACACTTCTGAAGCCACTAAACAACGCATTCTCTGAAAATCCCTTGTTGGCAAACACTTATGCACACTCATCCAACTAATATCTTTCTGCCTATTCATCAAATACTTATTACACACATTTTTCCATACCAACACACATTCATTTTCATTCAAACCCCCAATCAACTCAAGACCTTCCTTCTTCTCCAATATTTTCAACACCCTTCTGTTTGCACACCACCTCTCCCTACTAACATTCTCCAAACCATATTTTTTAATCCAACATTCCACCCTTACATAAAACCACGGAACATCAAAACATGCCGGTTTTTTTCTATCAATCTCAATTAAACCATATCGTCTTAAAACATTTCCACAAGCATACTTTACCATACAACCAGCCATGCTATCCTTACCACTCAGAACCACACACCTACTAACATATTTCACAGCCAAAAATCTCTCCACATTTGGAAAACCCTTACCACCAACATTCTTACTCTTAACAACAACATCTCTTTTCAAACGCTCCATACCAGAACTCCAGAAAAAAGAAAACAACACTCTCAAAATTCTCCGAAAAATCCTCTCAGGTGGCGGAAAAACTAACGCCAAATATAACATAATAGGGATCAAAACCGATTTAATAACTAACATTTTTCCTTCCAAAGATAAAGTCCTTAAAGACCAAAACTGAAGTTTTCTACTCACTTTAGCAAAAACATTCTACCAACTTTCCAAGCCTTTCAAATCCACATCAAATTTCACACCCAACACCTCAATTGCACCTTCAGTCACAGGCCATCCACAGGAATCAAAAACTTTAACTTTACACTTATTCCAATTAACTCTGAAACCACTTGCCATACAAAAACATTCAACTAAAGTTTTCACCCTCCTCAAACCAGCCTGAGTCTCACATACCACACTCACATCATCCATATACCCAATCACTTTTAAACACCTTCCATTACTACCAGGAACACTCACACCTCTAACTAATTTATCCTTCCTCAAACTAGTTAATAATGGCTCAATGACACATACAAATAACACAGGAGACAAAGGACATCCTTGACGCACTCCAGATTTAACACAAAATTCCTCAGTCAAAAAACCATTAACCTGGACTTGACTCACAATATCACTATACAAACATTTAAACCATCCAATAATCTTACCAGAAAAACCTAAACGTTCTAAAACATGAAACATAAAATCATGCACTACCCTATCATACGCTTTTTCAAAATCCACAATAGCAACAGCAACAGACCTCATCCTCTCCCTCACATACCACAGTACATCACGTAGTAACAACAAACTTTCAGAAATCTGACGCCCAGGAACAGCACACACTTGCTCTTCACCCACAACCTTACCAATCACTCCACGCATTCTATTTGCCAACACCTTTGCAATAACCTTATAGTCAACATTCAACAACGTAATCGGCCTCCAATTCCTCAAATCTCTCTTATCACCCTTTTTAAATAACAAAACAATCAAACCTTTCCTCATTGAAACAGGCAAAACATTCATTTTAAAAACAAACTTACAAACATCCAACATATCCACCCCAATCAAATTCCAAAAACAAGTATAAAATTCAACAGGCAAACCATCACAACCAGGTACCTTCCCATTCTTAAAACTCCTAACAACCTCTGCAATCTCATCCAAACTTAGATCCCTTTCTAACAAATCATTATCATATTTTTCCAACTTAACCTCAATGTTTTCCAAAAACTCATTTTCCAATAAAACATCTCTTGTTTTTTCTTTATACAGCTCACTGTAAAACTCATGAACTTCACGCAAAACACCATCCGTACCATTAACTTCACACTCAACCTTATCAAAAACACTAACAAAACCAGTCTTTCTTTCAAATGCTTTCTTAAAAAAATATTTACTACAAGACTCATCCTTTTCCATTTTCTCCAATCTTGCCATAAAAACAATTTTTTTTCCTTTTTCATGCATACACTTTTTAATTATCTTTCTTGCTTCAGCAATTTCCTCATGCACATCAATTCCACAATTTCTCAATTCATACAAATACAACAACCTCAGATACCATTTATCATACAACTCCCTTTCCATTCTAGCTTTCTCACAGCCTTTCTTAATAAAAAAAACCTCTTTATTTCCACCTTCAACCATTCCCACCACATAAGCACATTACTAAAATCACATTTTCTTTCACGCCACCTTTCATACATCCAAACAAACTGACGCTTAAACTTCTCATCTTCTAACAAATCCACATTCAGTTTCCAAACACCCTTACCATACTTGATCTTCAAATCACAATTCACCTTACACATCAAAAGGGCATGATCCGTAAAGGGCATCCACTTTAAAGAAAAATCATCAAAACATAAAAATTTAGATAAAAAACAAAAATCAATTCGAGATTTTATCCCACCACTATCACTAAAGAAAGTAAAACCCTCCCCTGAAAAAGAAACAGACCCAAAGGCATCCTTCAAACCAAAAGATTTAAGCAAATCAAGTAAAAACTTCCCTGAGCTATCCACCCTACAATCACTCCCACCCTCTCTGTCCCCATTCTTAATAATACAATTAAAATCCCCAACCAAAAAAGTTGGCTCTCGACCTGGCAGAAAAAACTTTAAAGTTTCAAAATTAAGCAAACGTTCTACCCTATTTGGACAAGCATATACATTAAACAAACGAAAAACAGTCCCACAAAAACTAAAACTAACCAAAAGTACCCGACCTGGGACAATATGAACTACATTAAGGATAGAAAAACTAAACCCCTTAAACAAAACTCCCACCCCCCCATTCCTATCAGAAGAACAAGACCATACTTTAGGACCATATTACCAGTCAGCACATTTAGGATGTTCAGAGAGACCACATTCCTGTAAACAAAAAATATTAGCAGAACATACAGATAATAATTTAAAAATTGCAGCTCTCCTTGCTATAGTTGTCATACACCTGACATTAAGGGAAGAAATGGTCAGAAACATCACAAAAATAAATTAAAGAAAAACAAAAAAAGAAATAACATCAGGACTTCTTCTTTCCTTTCTTTTTCTTAGGACTCAAAGGAGATCCTTTAAATCTGCCTCTGTGACGTTCCGACCTCCTAGGCTCACATGGTTCACATCTCTTTTATCTAGATAACCAACAGAAAAGGCATCAGAAAAGTCACCTATACACTGGCTTGAGTCAGAAGGAACGTCTTTAGTAGAGACAGAAGGAAACTCTGAAATTAAAGAGTCAGCATCACTTGTAGTATCTGGATCTGCACCCTTAACTACTGGAAGATTCAAATCAGGACTCTACCATCCATCAGAATCCGCATCTATTTTTCGCTTGGAGGCAGATTTTTTCCCTTCAGTGTCCATATCCTCTTCAGAACTAGAGGACACAACAGCAGACCAATCAATGTTCTCCCCTTCACCAAGAACAGCATCAGGAGCAGCATCACAAGATGACTCATTGAAGGAAAAATGCTCTGTCCCAGGAACAGCAACAGTATCATCCACAGAATTGGGCAACAGGGCTTCAAGAACATCTGAAGCAGCTATCACATTAGATGTAGCAAGATCCACTTCCTGAAGATGAGATTGGGCTTCCTCCACCTTCTCAGCCACAGGAACCACCACAGGAGCATCAGACACCTCTCTGACAGGGACCCCAAATGCAGATTTCTTGCACAAAAGAGGTAATATAGAGTTCAATGCCTCATCAGAGACCTCCTCCTCATTCACAGATGGCTCAGCTGCAACTGAAGATGCTTTTTTTGCAACATCAGCATAGGAAGGCTTCACTCTATCAAACCCCTGCAACATCATCAAAGGACACATCCTGCACAGATGACTTGAAGAACCACACAGGTCACAGGTCCGGCGTTTACTACAGTGGGCAACAAGATGATCCTCCTCACCGCAATTTCGACATCTGGCACCTGGGCAATTTTCAGCAATGTGACCAAACAGGTTGCAACTACGGCAAAAAAGAGGCATGTCATCATAGTATAGAAAACCTCTATTACCACCAATGGCGAAAGTCTGTGGAGGGTGTTTCTTTCCACCAATACCTAATTCATCAGGCACAAACCGCACCCAGAACCTGCGCTTTCCATTGAAAGTCCCAAACTGATTCTTCAGCTTGCTACCTCCTTGAACATCATCAAAGTAGCGACAAAGAAACAGACGAATTTCCACATCAGTGACCCAAGGGTTGTACATATGTACTGTCACCGGGATTCTTCTCTCCCTCTGCACACAGGCAACAAACTTCATGCCAACCAACTCTGGAGCAGCAGCCATATCAATAGTCCGTTGATAGCAGGTCTGTAAATAATGCTCATCGGTGAAAGCCACATCAAAAATCCCTCTTGAAGGAAATGACTGAACACAATGCAAACTTGCTCTTGACATCTTCAAAACACCCTCCAAAACCACCTGCTGAACATGAGCCAAACCAATCTTCTCTCGAAAGTCCTCAGAGATCAACACCCGAAGTGTATGGGGAACATTTGGCACATTGGTAGCCATATTTGCCCTATTGCCTCTTTAGGCTGGATTTCAGAGCGCCCCCCCAAAAGCAGCATGTGGCTGAAGTCCAGGGACGATGCCACAAGGGCAAGGGGACGGCCCTACTACCCAGTTGCTCTACGCCTAAGGAGTAGCCACCCCCCAATAGCAGCAGGAGCCCAAACCCCAAAGGGAAAGGACCCCAGGCCGAAGGAGCAGGTCTCCCGGCAGCAAACCAAGACCAAGACCAAGCACAGAAAACTGCACTTGATCCAAGCCAAAGGCCCGAGAAGCAACCTCAGCTGATCATTTCGGCCTCCTATGGGCCTCGTCAGTGAGGTGCAGCCACATTCCTCTAAGCACACTGGGCAAGGAGTCCACATCTGGTTTCCCCCATCACCCATAGGGAGACTTCCCCAGGGTCATAATAATTTGCATACGAAGAGAGAAGCGCTCTACCAGGAACGAACAACAGCTCAGTGGCTTGTTCTATGGCGATTTACCACCCGGAAGCAGCCTCTTTTAGACCAGTGTGCTTTTCACAGAAGAAAACTTTCCTGAAGTATATCAGTCTGATCCTGCCAAGTAAGGTCATTCCAGCCCCGAAATACCAGGCAATTCTCCTCTGAACAAGGAACATGACAACCCCAGACGATAGTTTCGGCCTCCTATGGGCCTCGTCAGTGAGGTGCAGCCACATTCCTCTAAGCACACTGGGCAAGGAGTCCACGTCAGGTTTCCCCCATCACCCATAGGGAGACTTCCCCAGGTTCATAATAATTTGCATACGAAGAGAGAAGCGCTCTACCAGGAACGAACAACAGCTCAGTGGCTTGTTCTATGGCGATTTACCACCCGGAAGCAGCCTCTTTTAGACCAGTGTGCTTTTCACAGAAGAAAACTTTCCTGAAGTATATCAGTCTGATTCTGCCAAGTAAGGTCAGTCCAGCCCCGAAATACCAGGCAATTCTCCTCTGAACAAGGAACATGACAACCCCAGACGATGCAATGAAGCAGCTAGCATAGTATTGTGTGTTTTTCGCTATTGTCACTCAGTACCAAAGCGTGTTTGAATTGGCAGTGTTCCATATCATATGAACACTGAAAGGACGTTAATGTAATGATTTAACTCTAACTAGCTCTTGGCTGTTTAATTCATTTTATGAGCACCCAGGGTAGCTGTATACAAATATATACAATATAGGACTGATATATAGGCTCATATGTTGGCTCTTTCAGTTTAATATAATTATTCTGCTATACCTGTTGTGCCTCTTAAACTAGATATTCCAATCCGGGTCAAAGTTTGAGTATATCCAGGCATTATAATGTCTGGAAAGTTGACACCAAGCACTAAAGACACTTTACTTGCCTGCATTGTACTATACAACAATATTAAACTAGATATTCCAATCTGGGTCAAACGGTGAGTAAATCCAGGCATTATAACATCTGGAAAGTTGACCCCAAGATCTAAAGACACTTTACTTGCCTGCCTTGTATCATATAACTAAGGTTATTAGTTCATTTTAAATTTGATTCAGTTGGTAGCTGAATCCTAGTAACAACTTCACAGTCAATTCACTACTATTATCTAACCAAGGTGATGTATACCAACACTAACCCTACGTGATATAATAAAAAACATATATATATATATATATATATAATATTATGATATATTTTGCATAATATATTAATTTCATCAAAACTACTTTTCATAGTAGAGTTGCCTAGACAGTGCAATATTGATAATATAACACTCACTATTTAGTATTAATCAAGGTACCATCCTAAGTATAGTCAGTTTATTTATGTGTTTATAAGTAGCTGTTGGTTATTCTAACAATCCTTTACTCAATCCCTTGCACAGGGACAGTTGATATTATTTCAACAATTAAGAACTCTCATTAGGGTGAATTCTGTAAATATATTATCCTTAGTATTTTATTAATCTATTATATGAGATTTTCATACTCAATAATCACAGGCAATAATGTGCTTTTCAACCACTAAGTTGACAACTTTATAATAACGGTAACTATGATCAACACAATATATTCACCATTCTAGGTGGAATATCAGCATACACAACTGCTCCATTTACCTATGTGTTTAACATAGATATTACTCTTAAGAGGTTGGTTATTAAAATCTCTTCAGCGATTAATTATTTCATTTATGATGTAATAGGAGCGAGTTTAATAGGTATTGTACAGATTATTTATAACTTTGTTACCATTCTTTTAACCCTATTCTACATTGTTTAGTGATATACAACTTAGCCAGTGTCTTTCCAATCCGCTATTTGACAGCCCAATTATTACAATAATAGGTTCTAGTATACAATACCCAGGTTTCTCACTGGAAATCCCAGACCAGCATTTTAGTTTTAACTAACCCAGATTTTAAATAGTTTAAATAAAGATTTATGTTTTAATTTGTGTGATTCTTTTTCTAACTCCAACAATTTGGGGTCTTGTGAGTGCTTATACAGTATCTTCTTGTGGTTAGTTTCTTTAGCTAACCAATCAGTAACTTACTCACTAATGTTTGCGTTAGAGGGAATCTATATTGTCTAAGCATAAAATCCTACTTTACAGCATCCCTTTTTATTCAACTGACCATATATATTTTTTATTGCTTATTCACAATGGACATATATAGATACAAGAATGTGTGATAGGTACAGCAGTATATTGAGCAAAAATCATACCATCTCCCAACCCATATCCAACAAACTCACAATTTGTCTCTATCCTTACTACCTTCCATTGTTATTATAAGCCTATATACAGTATATTTAAGCAAGATTGTATGCTATGGCCATAAGTATTTTAAGCAAAGGTCATGGCACCCTTCAACCTCCACTTAACTGCTTCTCTTAAAAGAAAATCTTTTAGCCGAATATGAATATCTCAAAGTATACGCCAAGACTCTTAGCGCAGGCTGGTCCTGCACCATTCATATCAGGCATTGCCCTCTCTTTCATTCTGCCCTAAGATGAGTTCTCATAACCACACCAAATTTTTGAGTTTAAATAATTGGGCTCTACCTTGCTAGACATAATATAAGCATAATATGCAATCAATCTCTTCTTTTTATGTATTGGCTAGCAATTTAGTTACTAAGTTGCCCAGGAACCTTTCCCCATGGTAATGCAGTTAAGCAATATTAAAACATATTTATCCTGAGCTGCCAAGCAACAGGTTTCCTTGCTCCTCAATGAAGGCACAGTATTTTCCCTTCTTTCTGAGTAGGGGCTGTTTTGTATCATATATGCGTACCCACCTCCCCCCCCCCAACCACACATAATGTACCTCCTTGGTTAGGAGATTTAAAAACACGGTTTGTCTTGTTTATACCGAACCTTAATTTTGTATTTTTTCTGAGTTACATCCTTAAGTTATCAGTTGTCAGGGCCGAGAACTACAGGGAGTGCAGAATTATTAGGCAAATTAGTATTTTGACCACATCATCCTCTTTATGCATGTTGTCTTACTCCAAGCTGTATAGGCTAGAAAGCCTACTACCAATTAAGCATATTAGGCGATGTGCATCTCTGTAATGAGAAGGGGTGTGGTCTAATGACATCAACACCCTATATCAGGTGTGCATAATTATTAGGCAACTTCCTTTCCTTTGGCAAAATGGGTCAAAAGAAGGACTTGACAGGCTCAGAAAAGTAAAAAATAGTGAGATATCTTGCAGAGGGATGCAGTACTCTTAAAATTGCAAAGCTTCTGAAGCGTGATCATCGAACAATCAAGCGTTTCATTCAAAATAGTCAACAGGGTCGCAAGAAGCGTGTGGAAAAACCAAGGCGCAAAATAACTGCCCATGAACTCAGAAAAGTCAAGCGTGCAGCTGCCAAGATGCCACTTGCCACCAGTTTGGCCATATTTCAGAGCTGCAACATCACTGGAGTGCCCAAAAGCACAAGGTGTGCAATACTCAGAGACATGGCCAAGGTAAGAAAGGCTGAAAGACGACCACCACTGAACAAGACACACAAGCTGAAACGTCAAGACTGGGCCAAGAAATATCTCAAGACTGATTTTTCTAAGGTTTTATGGACTGATGAAATGAGAGTGAGTCTTGATGGGCCAGATGGATGGGCCCGTGGCTGGATTGGTAAAGGGCAGAGAGCTCCAGTCCGACTTAGACGCCAGCAAGGTGGAGGTGGAGTACTGGTTTGGGCTGGTATCATCAAAGATGAGCTTGTGGGGCCTTTTCGGGTTGAGGATGGAGTCAAGCTCAACTCACAGTCCTACTGCCAGTTTCTGCAAGACACCTTCTTCAAGCAGTGGTACAGGAAGAAGTCTGCATCCTTCAAGAAAAACATGATTTTCATGCAGGACAATGCTCCATCACACGCGTCCAAGTACTCCACAGCGTGGCTGGCAAGAAAGGGTATAAAAGAAGAAAATCTAATGACATGGCCTCCTTGTTCACCTGATCTGAACCCCATTGAGAACCTGTGGTCCATCATCAAATGTGAGATTTACAAGGAGGGAAAACAGTACACCTCTCTGAACAGTGTCTGGGAGGCTGTGGTTGCTGCTGCACGCAATGTTGATGGTGAACAGATCAAAACACTGACAGAATCTATGGATGGCAGGCTTTTGAGTGTCCTTGCAAAGAAAGGTGGCTATATTGGTCACTGATTTGTTTTTGTTTTGTTTTTGAATGTCAGAAATGTATATTTGTGAATGTTGAGATGTTATATTGGTTTCACTGGTAAAAATAAATAATTGAAATGGGTATATATTTGTTTTTTGTTAAGTTGCCTAATAATTATGCACAGAAATAGTCACCTGCACACACAGATATCCCCCTAAAATAGCTATAACTAAAAACAAACTAAAAACTACTTCCAAAACTATTCAGCTTTGATATTAATGAGTTTTTTGGGTTCATTGAGAACATGGTTGTTGTTCAATAATAAAATTAATCCTCAAAAATACAACTTGCCTAATAATTCTGCACTCCCTGTATACTGCAACCCTAATTTCCCTTTTTATAGAAACTTTTATATTATAGCTTTGAGTTGACATTATCTACCTTATCTAGATTACTAATTTTTAAGCTATTACTTTAAGTTATCAGGTGTTAGTACTAAGAACTATACTGCAACCCTAACTACCCTTTTTTTATACAAACGTTCTCATTATAGCATGAGCTGACACTATTTACCCTCTTTAGTTTAGTAATTTGCATAATTCAACTAACTACAGTTCTAAAAAGTAAAAAAAAAAAAGAGGTTCTTCATTTGGGGTCCATGAGTGGCCCTGTCACATCACTGTGTACCCGCCTTATATTATGTTTATAACATCTGTGTGGTCCAAGAGCGGCCACATAAGTTTTATGGCGGGTGTACTGTTTGAATAGCGCTTAATGTTTGTATTTACTGTGTAATTTGTCATTTACTTGTATTGTGTATTTACGTGATTCCTATTGGTAACCTACAATGTAACAATTTATTTTCCTCTTTAACATGTATTGACAATTACTAATTGTTTGTTTGTTTGGAAAAGAACCTCAATAAAAAAAAATTAAGAAAAAGAAAAAGAAATAAGCCTTGTTCTCCACCATATATTCACCTTTGATGTCACTGAGGACCAGCCCCACATTCCCACTACGCTGCCTGCTCCAGCACAGTCACAATCTTCTCTACAAAATTCACTACCACATTTACTTCTACATCACAAAGGCAAAATTAAATCATATGCCGAGATTAATAACCTCTTGGGGTCCAAATTTAAAAACTGATATGTATATATGCAATTATCAAACTGTTTACTAACGCACCCTTTTAAATCCCAATTCAGATGCCAACTAACAGGTTTCGAGATTATATGCTCTTTTCCCCAACCCAATAAAGGGATATTATCATTAATATGTTATTGTCCTCAACCTTCTAAATATCTCCCTCCACATAAGTGGCGAAATGGGAATCTGAAATTGGAACACATTTTTTTTTTAAAAATTCTGTTTTTATTGAGGACAAGAAAACAGTATACAAGTACATTTTCCTCAGTACATTAGAAGAGACATGGTTATACAACACTATCGCATGTACATTCAAACAAAAAAAAGACAATCATAACATTGACAAGATTCAAGTTCTCGGTCCTCTTTTTTTTCTCAACATATTCCACTTCCTGTGGGATACCTGAGTATATAAACAATTTGACCTAGATATAAGGAAACCAACATAATCAACCTTTGCAGCAGCATAGGAGTTAATGCACCATTCACTCTTGTGGTGTGAGAGCAAAGAAAAAAAAAAAAGGGAAAACAGAAACAATTTGGTAGGTTAACTTTTTATATAAAAATTGTCTCTCTCTCTCCTTCCACGCCACCCCGTGTGCGATACAGGAAACCCCATTCTCCCCGCAAAGAGGCGGTGAGCATATATTCAGTGTGTGCAAAAGGACCTAACACTTGGCTTTGTAAGTCATAATGTAATCCCGCCATTTATTTATGAAGTGTTTAAGTCTTCTATTGGTGTCCATCCTAGTATCTAACTGCTCTATGAGCAGTTGTTTATGCAAGCTGTGTTTAAAAGCATTAAATGTCGGAGCCGTACTCTCCGTCCAGACTCTCAGAATGACCTTCCTAGCCACTAAGACAATAGTAGTGAGCAAAGGGACGTGTCTAGGGCTCTGATCTCTCCACTCCAAAAAGCAGATTTGCTCGATTGCTATTTGAACCCTGAGTTTGAGGACATTAGTGATCCAAAAGACAATTTTGCCCCAGAACTGTCTAGCCCAGGGGCAAGCAATGAAATAGTGAAGGAGATCTGGGTTAGAGACTCTGCACTTGCTACACTCATTCACCACCCTAGGATTCCATTTAGATAGCCTTCGTGGGATAATGTAATTTTTGTCTAACATCCTAGTCTGGGATTCCCTAAGGGTCATAGACAGAGTAGCTCTTTTGGTATTTTCTACACTATGTTGGATCATCTCTGTTAAATCTTCCCTTTCCAGGCATGTGTTCCATTTATTCTCTAGCAGGAGTAAGTCCTTTGATTCAATCTGACTCAGTAGGGTTTTAATATATCCCTGAAATTGAAAAACAGCCTATTTTAAAGGAGGCCACCGGCACAGCAAGTGCATGTAGCTCCCAAAAGTGTGGGTCGTCTCTGATCAGCTTATCAATGTAATGCCTCATCTGGAGGTAGGTGAAAAAGTGGACCCTCGGTATCCCGAATTGAACTTGTAGTTCAGTAAATGACTTTATACACTTTCTAGAGAGATCCAGAGCGTCCCCCACTAAACATAGTCCCCTACCTTCCCAATTAACAAACGGAGAGGTGTCGATCCCTGGGGGAAATTCGATATTATTCCGTAACGGGATCATTCTCGAAGCCACGCGACAGTGGCCAATGTGGCCAAGAGTTAACCGCCAAGCCCTCAGAACATCCCTGTATAACAAGCTGTCCTTGACTTTGACTGGAATGTCATTGATTGAGGCATAGGGTAAGAAAGAGAGGTCAAATCCCCCGAGGGCATGGCGCTCCAATGCAGGAGAGTAGAAGTGCCCTGTCTGTAATTGCCAGTCGAGCATGAGGCGATTGAGTGTCGCCCAATTATACAGTTTCAGATTGGGCAGCCCCAAGCCGCCGAACGAGGAGAGTGCATACAGTTTCGCGAGCGCTATCCTAGGTCTACCCCCCTCCACAGGAATTTTGAGAGGGCTCGGGTATATAGTGCCAGATCCTTTTTGGTAATCAGCCGTGGCAGGATCACCATTTTTATCAAGTTAACGCGTCCTGTTAGAGAGACAGGTAAGTTTCTCCAGCCCTCTAAAGTCTGTTCAATATCACAACAGACTTGGGTAACATTAGCACGGTAAAGGGTATGGTTGTCAGTGGACAGCTGGATACCCAAGTAGGTCAAAGTGGGCTTGGCCTCCTGAAAAGGGTAGGAGATGCCCTGAACCCTGTGTCTCCGAAGCCACAGAATCTCCAACCATATTTTATTTACCCTGTATCCCGAGAAGGATCCGAACGCCTCGATTGTTGCCAAGATTTTTGGTATATGTTTCACTGGGTGCTCTACAAATAGGAGCATGTCGTCCGCATAGAGTGTGAGGTGCAGCCTTTCATCACCCAGTAAGATACCCGGATACACCATACGTAGTTTGGTAGCCAGGGGCTCCAGGGCTAAATTGAAAAGAAGGGGGGATAAGGGGCACCCTTGACGAGTGCCCCTCTGTAAAGTAATACGAGGCAAAAATAAACCGTTGGCCATGATGTGGATCCATGGAGCTGCATAGATGTTACCTATGTATTGCAGGAATGATCCTGAGAAGCCAAAGCGTTGTAGCGTGTCCAACAGATGGCTCCATTCCACTCTATTGAAGGCCTGCTCTGCGTCCAAAGACAGCAGGAAGGCCTCCAATTCCCCCTATACTCCCAGGTCTCTCGAACCGGTCACAAAATGTGCCATGGCATGAAGTACCCTCCGTACGTTAGTCACTGAGGTCCTGTGGCACATGAAGCCGGTCTGGTCCGGATGAATGATATCTGTCAGTATTACTTTCAGCCTATCGGTCAAGATTTTCATGAGTATCTTGTAATCCGAATTGAGAAGGGAAATGGGGCGATAAGATTCAGGCAAACCGGGGTCCTTCCCAGGCTTCGGAATCAGGGACACGTGCGCCATTGTGAACGTTTTCGGAGGGGAGACCGAGTCTTTATAGTACAAGTTAAATAAGTGAGTTAAGGTAGGTGCGATCTGGGATTTCAATAGTTTAAAGAATTCAATTGGAAGGCCGTCCGTGCCCGCTGCCTTACCATTGGACATAGAAGAGATTGTTTTTGTGATCTCTTCTAAGGAGATAGGAGAATTGAGGGCCTCTAGCTGTTCCGCTGTGATTTGGGGTAGGTTTAAACCCTTCCAGAAGGACTCTATTGCCCCCCGAGGCGGCATCTTTTGACCAGCATATAGAGAGGAGTAATAATTCGCCAGAGCTCCCACAATGGATTCTGGAGTCCTATGTGTTTGCTTGCGATAAGTTATGGCTGCAATGGGTTTGCGAGCCGTTTTCCTGTTAATCAGCGAGGCCAGCAATCTGCCAGATCTATCACCCTCTCTATAGTATTTGGCACTAGACCTCAAGAGCTGAGCAACCGATTGGTGCCCCAGAAATACATCCAGCGCACTTTTATGGGTGAGGTACCTACCTTTTGATGATTGGCAGGGATTACCGCAATATGTTTGATAAGACTCTGTCAAAGCCTCTTGCAGCTCTTGCAGTTTAGCTTGTGCCTTCCTCTTCAATGCTGCAACGTAGGAGATAATATCTCCCGTTAAGACTGCTTTGGCTGTGTTCCAGAACAGTTCTGGGTTATCTCGATGGGCCCGGTTATCAGTATAATAGTCGTTCCATGCATGCACCAGGTGTTTTGAAAAGGCGTCCGAGGTATAGAGATATCCCGGGAATCTCAGCGTTTGCTTGTTAGCAATCCTGGCACCAGACAAAACCACCAGTTCAACCGGCGCGTGGTCAGAGACCACTACATTGTGGATCTTGGTACTGGTGACTCTCGGGACCATGCTAGAGGATACCATAAAGAGATCAATATGCGACAATGTTGGCGCAGACCTCGAAATACAAGTGAAGTCCCTGCCTTCCGCATTCCGCAGTCTCCAAATATCAACAAGTTGCAGTGAGTTAGTGAGCCTGGAAAATACCTTCCGTTCAAAAGTGCCCTTACCTCTCGGCCTACACCCCCCCCTCTAGACGCTCTGGATCCCTCAGTCTATCACAAATGGGGTTTGGTGCTAGGTTAAAATCCCCTCCCAGTATGATATCCAAGCCTAAATATGGGGTGAGTGTTTGGGTTAGTCTAGTCCAGAAAGCTGTGGATTTGCAGTTTGGGGCATATATGTTACATATTACCAAAATTTTCTGGTTTATTCTGATTTTAACTATTAAAAATCTCCCCTCTTTATCTTTGTGGGTGCTTAGAACCTCTATATTCCCTCGTTTCCCAAACAAGATTGCTATGCCTCTGCTACAGTTAGTGTAAGAAACATACTCTACTGAGCCCACCCAATCCCTCCTTAGTTTTTCGTGTTCCACCTCAGAGAGGTGGTCTCCTGTAATAGTGCAATGTTTGTCCCTAGGCGTCTTAAGTGTGTGAGTATGGTTTTTCTCTTAGTGGGGGAGTTGATCCCTCCCACATTCCATGTCAAAAGTCTTACCGCCATTTAAATGACCATGCGCGGCTCCAAACCAGACCAGACACCTGCAAGCAAGAAGGAAAAAAGGAGAGAGAGGAGAAGAGGGAAAAAAAAATATGCTCATTTCCTTTCCCTTACAAGGGAGAGGGAGAGCAAAAAAGCTCCCACAACCACAAAGCAGTAGAAGGTGTACAAAAAGATTAAATCTATGCAACCTTAAATGGAAACGGAGTGAGTTGTGAGACACTTCAGAATGGGGTTTGTTGTTACTCTCATTTGGATTGTCAAGGTTATTTAAACTAATGAACTCCGGGTTCGCCACACCCGGACATGGAGACAGTGTCCCACTTTTAAGAGATATTAAGGCATGTGCGGCTGTAGCGTGTAGAATGACTAGTATTGCTCTACAAAGCCTGGTTGCAAATTGAAACAGGATTGGTACTAGGTCATGAAAAGCATCACGCTTCCAAAAAACATGGCTTTTGATAAATAAACTTATTATTCTATATGGTAGCAACATTACAAATAAACAGGATATATGGTACTCTCTAGGTTGGGGAATTTCTTCCACATCAGTACTGTCAGGAACATTTAAACTAAGGGGCTGAATCTGCTCTGACTCGAAGGCCCGAGCAATCGTCCCATATCCTTGAGAGATACACTGTCTGAGTTTAAGTACAATTTGAACATAGAATAAAACTATAACAAACATAACATCAACATTATAACCATACATATTTAACACCCACATCATAACATGTTCTAGGGGTTTATTAGTGTTCACCCTAGGGAAAAATGTGTAAAACCACTAATGGTAGTGCAGATAGTACTCTTCAGCCCGGGTCTGAGTGGGACGCTCTAGGTGAGCCAGCCGCCATCTCATTTTGCTCCCTGCTTAGATACTCATTGACCTCCCGTGGGGTGTCAAAGAATTTGGGGCCTGAGGAAGTTAACATTTTTAGTTTAGCAGGATATAAGAGATATACCTTCCTACCCTCCCCATTTAACCGTGAACAGAGTGGGGAGAATTCTTTGCACCTCCTCATGAGCTCGGAGGAGTAATCTTGAAAAATGAGTACTTTGGAACCCTCATATATTATTGGGGCAACCTTTCTATAAGCCCTTAGCATTTCCACTTTTAATTGAAAGTGTAGTAGCTTAATCATCACTTGTCTAGGCTGTGTGTTTTCCCTTTCATGTTGCCTATCTGGGCCCATCCTGTGTGCTCTCTCTACACTGCCTTTAAATATGGCGGGGATTAGTTTAAGTAAAAGTGGTAAAGTATTTTCTATGAAATGAATAAGGTCTTTAGGTTTAACACTTTCAGGGATCCCTAGGATACGCAGGTTATTGCGGCGGGATCTGTTTTCTAGATCCTCCAGCCTTTGGTGCAAAATCACATTTTCCTTTACCAGTACATCAATTTGGGTACCATGAGTGACAACTGTATCTTCCAGCCCCGACACCCTGTTTTCTACCTCAGTGAAGCGGACCGAGAATTGTTTCATCTCGCCCGCCAGATGGTCTAGGCCCCTCTGCAAGCTCTCCATTTTGGGGAGAAAGATAGAGGAGAGCTGCTGCACCACCACATGTGTTTCAAAAGGTAGCGTGTTCATATCCTGCACATAAGAGGATGTATCCTGCAGGTGGTCAGCAGCCCCCCTAGTCTTTCCTGAGCTTTTATTCTTCCCCGACATTTTACCTTCAGCTAGGAATTTATCCATATATTATCTCCCACCGATTCAGGGTGGGTTTATCTATCCCCCACAATAGTACAATGACAATACAGGACAGATATATACAGGTATGAGAAACAGTACAGTGTTGACCATCAGTGATATATAATGCAGGAATAAACTATGCAGAAATAAAGCAAGGCTGTGATCAGAAATGCATAACCCCACTCAGCAGGTCATATCTGTAACTTGCAAGAAACGTCTACATGGAGAGAAGGGTGACCTGTATTCTGTAGCCAGTTGTAACAGGGAGAAGTCTCTGCAATATAGTGTAGTAAGGCCTGTCTTGTAATCCTCCACTGTCAAGTTCTGTTCTCTCAGCAGTACAGTACTAACCACTTGTGATATCCAATGCAAAAATAAACCATGCAGAAATAAAGCAAGGCTGTGATCACAAAGGCATAACCCCACTCAGCAGGTCATATCTGTGACATGCAAGAAACGTCTATGTGGAGAGGAGGGTGACCTGTATTTTAGAGCTGGTTATACCAGGGAGTAGTCTGTGCAATATAGAGTGGTAGGGCCTGCTTTGTAAACCTCCACTATCAAGTTCTGTTCCCTTAGTTCCCTTGCAGAGTCTCACAGGCCAAGGCCCGGGTGCAGAAAACAAGACTATCCAGGTTAGTTCTGAGATGGTGAGTGTCTTTATCCCTCCTTAACAAATATAGGCCTTGTGTATTTGTGTGGGGGGATCTGCGGAGTTACCTTATCTGTCGGCTGTAGACAGGCTGTAATGGGAGTCCACATGCAGGGTTGCAGTGACTTTCGCCTGGTCTGTAGTGAGACACAAGGTCCCGCAGGCAATCTAGGCCGAAGCCTGCTGCGTTGATTCTCCTGTCTGTGCAGCAGCGGGGCCTTAGCTTGAATCCTTCCTCGCAGCCTGAGGCGGGCAAGATGGCGTCTTTTCGTGCCCTTTCTCAACGGTCTAACTTACCAGCCGACAGGCAAGGGTAGCGAGTCTCATGCGGCCATAGGTGATCCGGCTTTCCGCCCGCAGTTTCCCTCAGGTGGGCTCACTTCACAAGTACTTCAGTCCGCGCACCTCCGCCGGCCCAGCTCCGGTTCTCTCCGGTGCCAAGAAGCGGTATGCCGGCGCTTTGGTGAGGCGGTCAGGTGTTTGCGAGTCGGTCGTCTCGGTCTTCAGCCTCACCTAGTCTTCACCGAGCTGTGTCCTATCAGCGTGACTGGATTGGCCAGGCCGGTATGCTCCGTGGTTCTCTTAGGGTATGATCGCACGTATATGTGCTAGCCTGCTTGCGGTGGGGGCGAGATGTTTGTCGCCTGTGCTATAGAATTGCCGAACACCTTCTGTGTTAAGGCTGAGATGCACTAGGGTTTTGCAAGGGTCAATGTTGGGCAATTGAGGCAGGTTTCGTCCTCTCCCATAAAGTAAGAAAGTCCATTATTTTTGCAGTTTCACCGGAGCTCTTCAGTGAAGCTGCTTGCTCCTTGACCCGCCCAATTGACTAACCAATTGACTTTGGATATCATGACCGTGTTTTTCTCTATATAGACTTCAATGGAGAGCAAAAATGAAATAAAATCTAACACCTATTGCTTGTGCACTAACCCGACCATAGTTAACCAAGTGTGCTATACCCAAAATTAATGATGCATATGTTACATTCAAATGTATATATATATATATATATATATATATATATACACACAACTGTGCAAAAGTCTTAGGCTACTATAATATTTGTTGTTTAAGTAATGGTAAAATTAACATAAATATTTATTTATAAGTCTTTTTATTAAAATACACCCAGAAAATACAGAATATTTGTATGCAGTATTACAAAAAAGAGAAAAAATCTGAAAAAAACAACTGATTCAATAGGTTAAAATGGAAAGTATTTAGGTTGACCTTCCCTTACACTTTAGCAATAACAAGAACCTGGCTCTCGTAAACCTAAATGGAATGGAACCCAAATAATGTCATTGCTAACATCTGCATTTATCCTACTATTCATGTCAAAATGACTACTGTGAGAAAGGTCTATTTCATCCGGTTTGTGCAAGACGTGTGCAAGACATGTTTCAGCATTACCTACACATGTGGTATGAGTTTAATTCATTGGAAGCTTGCTAATAAGAGCACATTTTAATCACATCATTCCATTCAAAATCCCAAAGATCACATACATTGACAGACATAAAATCATACTTTTGCATCAGCAAGGCCACTCTCAATGGGAAATCAGCAAATAATCTAAATATTCAAGACATGGTATTATAGCTGTTATAAAGAAATTTGAAGAATCAGGAGAGGTCAAGGACAAAAAAAAAGGCACAGAATGCAAAGTAAACTTTCAAAATCTAATGAGACGTTTCTCAGCATCTGGCAGCTTTATCGGGATGCCAAGTTGACCCTTCTACAGTCCAAAAGTAGCTTGATTAGAAATGGATTTTGGGGAATAATAGCAGCCAAGAAACCACTTTTTGAAAAAGGGAATATGGTGAAAAGGCTAAGATATTATAAAGCTCACACAGATTTGAATGATTATCAGTGGAAAAGAGTATTATGGATTGGCGAATCAAAGTTTGAATGTTTTGGGTCCAATCGTCTACAATATGTGAGTTGGAGAGAGATGGAAGAATAAGTGCTTGGGGCCTTCATTGAAACATGGTGGAGGGTCTGTCCTGGTTTGGGGCTGCATATCTGCTAGCGGTGTTGGCAAGATTGTCCGAATTGATGGTGTCATGAATGCTGAAAAGTACAGACAGATTTTTGTTTTTTTGAGTCTCAAAAAGCTCTAATGTAAAACTGTAATAGTTACAATTTCAATGAACATGGAGACTGCAGAAGGTGCTTACATTCAATGACATAATACAATACATATCCTGTTTCCAGGTGCACTTAATAGACCAGGGGTTCTCAGTGATATAACTCCGCCAATGAACATCTACAGTGTAGTCTCTCATATATTAACTAGTCAGTCTTTTAACAGAGTTTTGAAAAGACTAAGCGAGTTAGCATGAAGATATTGAGATAAAGTTCAGCCTTTCCAAGGTGTTCATCTAACTGTGGAATTTGCAATACAGGATAGTCAATAGTACCAGTGCAGGGATATTGCTGATAAATCATGGTAGTAGAAGAAACCGTGTTAAGTCATAGTAAGAAAGGGAGAAACAGATAGAAATAAGGGAGAGGAGGAAGACATGAAATAGAAAGGGAAAGGAAAAAGAGGGAGAAAGAAAGAAAGGGGGAGGAAATACCCGGCTGGAAGGTGTGTATGAAGGGGGTGAGGTGAGGGGGAAAGGAAAGTGTCTAATGTTGAAGGTGGGTTTACATGGGTGATGGATTCCGAATACGAAAGGACCTCCTGGAAGAAGGTCAAGTTTCCATTCTTAAAGTATGAGAATTCCTAGGCGAGGAGCTCTTTTTTCCACTTTCTTGCGATCAACACTCTTGCACTGTTGAGTCCCGTACAAACAGATTTTAATTCATCATGTAATTTCTTCAGGAAAGCTCCTAATTTAGAATGGTTTTATTTTTCAGCATGATAATAAACCCAAGTACACTGCTAATGCAGTGAAATCATATTTGGAAAGAATAACTGCTGATAAAACACTCAGTCATGGACTGGCCTACACAGAATCCAGACCTGAAAATTATAGAGGGAGTATGGGATCACCTGGACAGATAAATAAATAAAAGACAACCTAATTCTAAAGAAAAACACTGGGAAGTGCTAAAAGAAGCCTGGAATAATGCTTAATGCTAAGGGATGTCCCACTAAATACTAACTTTTGCCAGAAGAAGCCATTTTGTTCATAACATTTTTATACATATTTCCTGTGTATAAATGTAATTATATGTGTGTGTGTATATATATATATATATATATATATATATATAATACTTCGAAGGGATGAGCACTAATATTATTATAGTGTAAAAAAATGTAAGAGAAAAAAGAAGTGCTCGAGACAAAATACCTAAAAAAAATATTATAAATATAAATAGTTGTCTCCTCACTAATAATAGCAGTAATGGGTCAAGACAGGCTAATGACACAAAAGTGTAGCTTCAAAGTGAATAAGTCATTTAATGAAAACATAACATAAAAAACTATTGACAAAATAGAAAATCCCTAAATCCAATACATAATCAGAAAAAGATGCATACAAAACAAACATGAAACATAGGACATACAGGGCGTCCCCAGTTAAGAAAAAAGATTCAGAGCCAGTCCAGACTGCAATTAATGTATAAGCTTATAAGCAAAGCAAAAGGCTATAGCAAAGTAGGATGCAAGCAGTAATGTAGAGCAGTTCATGCAATATATCAACATGCCATGTCGCAATTTGTAGCAACTTATAATAAGAAAATAATGAAGCAATTCATGCAGTGTAATTCTTGCCCATAGCAGCGTGATGAACAAAAGAACAAGCAGGAGAAGTGTAAGCTTGTAAGTAAACAGTTCCTGTTCTATATCAACTTTAAACCCAGGTAAACAGGTGGTATAAGGGTTAAACTATCCCCTGTGTATGTGGAAAGGATTTAGCAGCACCGGCACTCCAGGATCGAAGTCCGCCGGTAAGACACAGGAAATGCCCTTTAGTTGCGCTCAATGAGCGATCTCACCCAATCCGTCCTGAATAGAGGGTTACTTGGCAGCAGTCCTGCTGATGAGGTACACGGTTGTCTGGAAGTTCATCTCCACAGTAACAGGGTAAGGCACTTGGAACAAAGTACTCCCACAAGTAAATTCAAACAAGCCCGCTTGCATCGGCTTCAGTCTGGCGTCTGACGTCACAACAGGGGGCACGTGTTTCGGGCTCCGCCCTTCAACTTAGCCTGTCACTCCAAGAGAGACGCCTCCTCTTGAGGCTACTGGAATAACGCCTACTTAGCGTCATAGCCTAAGGATAGCCCTTAATGAATGTAACGGATTCTTAATACAAAAAGTGTAACATATAAATATGAACAAAATCATTCATTTGGAGATGGTGTAGGTCCCTTTAGGAGAGGTGGGAATAGAGGTGGGAATAGACAGAAATTGTTATTTGAGAAGAAAGCTCTTTGGATTCAGAAACTAGATTCCATGACTCCCTATGGTTTAAATAGGGAAATAACTTGCAGTACGTTTATCTAGTTGCTAGGTCTCATCCACATTTTTTATTCCAGAATTGGGTTGATTCAGTTGTCGAGTTGAGTTCATTCTGGTTTCTCTATTTTTTTTTTTGTTTATATTAAATGATTTAATTTTTGTGATCATAAATTTTTGAAAAATTGTCCTTAAATTTTTTTACGTTCTACTCAATTTTCGTTTATTGCCCTATTTTTGATGGTAGTTTATTGCTATCCTGGGGGCGTCTTTTGAATATTTTTCAGTGTTTAAAAAAAGTATCTAATATAATTAAAAAAAATGTAATGCAGATAATTGTTTTATAATAATATCGTAATGGTGCCTCTACAAGGTACATATTTTTGTGTTAAAACATTCTTCACTATAAATGCTTGATTCACATTTTTCGAATTACAGCCATTGGATTAGCGATTTTGTTCATATTTATATGTTACGCTTTTTGTATTAAGTATCCGTTTCTGAATAAGCTACATTCAATAAGGGCTATCCTTAGGCTATGACGCTGAGTAGGCGTTATTCCAGTAGCCTTAAGAGAAGGAGGCTCTCTTGGAGTGACAGGCCAAGTTGAAGGGTGGAGCCCAAAACGAGCGTTGCCTGTTGTGACATCAGAAGCCAGACGGAAGCTGATGCAAGCGGGCTTGTTTGAATTTATTTGCAGGAATACTTTGTTCCAAGTGCCTTTCCCTGTTACTGTGGAGATGAACTTCCAGACAACTGTGTACCTCAACAGTAGGACTGATGCCAAGTAACCCTCTATTCTGGACGGATTGGGTGAGATCGCTCATTGAGCGCAACTAAAGGGCATTTCCTGTGTCTTACCGGAGGACTTTGGTCCTGGAGTGCCGGTGCTGCTAAATCCTTTCCACATACACAGGGGATAGTTTAACCCTTATACCACCTGTTTACCTGGGTTTAAAGTTGCTACAGAACAGGATCAGCCAATAGAATGCGAGCTCAATCTGATTGGCTGATTGGATCAGCCAATCGGATTGATCTTGATTCTGATTGGCTGATTCCATCAGCCAATCAGAATATTCCTACCTTAATTCTGATTGGCTGATAGAATCCTATCAGCCAATCGGAATTCGAGGGACGCCATCTTGGATGACATCCCTTAAAGGAACCATCATTCTTCAGTTGGACATCGCCGGATGAAGATGGGTCCGCGGTGGAGGTCTTCAGGATGGAGCCGGTCCTCATCGGATGAAGATAGAAGATGCCGCTTGGAAGATGATGGTTGCCGGTCCGGATCTACTCTTCTTCTCGAATAGGATGAAGACTTTGGAGACTCTTCTGGACCTCTTCAGCCACCAGATGATGGATTTGCATACAAAGAGAGAAGCGCTCTACCAGGAACGAACAACAGCGCAGTGGCTTGTTCTATGGCGATTTACCACCCGGAAGCAGCCTCTTTTAGACCAGTGTGCTTTTCACAGAAGAAAACTTTCCTGAAGTATATCAGTCTGATCCTGCCAAGTAAGGTCAGTCCAGCCCCGAAATACCAGGCAATTCTCCTCTGAACAAGGAACACGACAACCCCAGACGATCGTTTCGGCCTCCCATGGGCCTCGTCAGTGAGGTGCAGCAACATTCCTCTAAGCACACTGGGCAAGGAGTCCACGTCTGGTTTCCCCCATCACCCATAGGGAGACTTCCCCAGGGTCATAATAATTTGCATACAAAGAGAGAAGCGCTCTACCAGGAATGAACAACAGCGCAGTGGCTTGTTCTATGGCGATTTACCACCCGGAAGCAGCCTCTTTTAGACCAGTGTGCTTTTCACAGAAGAAAACTTTCCTGAAGTATATCAGTCTGATCCTGCCAAGTAAGGTCAGTCCAGCCCCGAAATACCAGGCAATTCTCCTCTGAACAAGGAACACGACAACCCCAGACGATCGTTTCGGCCTCCCATGGGCCTCGTCAGTGAGGTGCAGCCACATTCCTCTAAGCACACTGGGCAAGGAGTCCACGTCTGGTTTCCCCCATCACCCATAGGGAGACTTCCCCAGGGTCATAATAATTTGCATACAAAGAGAGAAGCGCTCTACCAGGAACGAACAACAGCGCAGTGGCTTGTTCTATGGTGATTTACCACCCGGAAGCAGCCTCTTTTAGACCAGTGTGCTTTTCACAGAAGAAAACTTTCCTGAAGTATATCAGTCTGATCCTGCCAAGTAAGGTCAGTCCAGCCCCGAAATACCAGGCAATTCTCCTCTGAACAAGGAACACGACAACCCCAGACGATCGTTTCGGCCTCCCATGGGCCTCGTCAGTGAGGTGCAGCCACATTCCTCTAAGCACACTGGGCAAGGAGTCCACGTCTGGTTTCCCCCATCACCCATAGGGAGACTTCCCCAGGGTCATAATAATTTGCATACAAAGAGAGAAGCGCTCTACCAGGAACGAACAACAGCGCAGTGGCTTGTTCTATGGCGATTTACCACCCGGAAGCAGCCTCTTTTAGACCAGTGTGCTTTTCACAGAAGAAAACTTTCCTGAAGTATATCAGTCTGATCCTGCCAAGTAAGGTCAGTCCAGCCCCGAAATACCAGGCAATTCTCCTCTGAACAAGGAACACGACAACCCCAGACGATCGTTTCGGCCTCCCATGGGCCTCGTCAGTGAGGTGCAGCCACATTCCTCTAAGCACACTGGGCAAGGAGTCCACGTCTGGTTTCCCCCATCACCCATAGGGAGACTTCCCCAGGGTCATAATAATTTGCATACAAAGAGAGAAGCGCTCTACCAGGAACGAACAACAGCGCAGTGGCTTGTTCTATGGCGATTTACCACCCGGAAGCAGCCTCTTTTAGACCAGTGTGCTTTTCACAGAAGAAAACTTTCCTGAAGTATATCAGTCTGATCCTGCCAAGTAAGGTCAGTCCAGCCCCGAAATACCAGGCAATTCTCCTCTGAACAAGGAACACGACAACCCCAGACGATCGTTTAGGCCTCCCATGGGCCTCGTCAGTGAGGTGCAGCCACATTCCTCTAAGCACACTGGGCAAGGAGTCCACGTCTGGTTTCCCCCATCACCCATAGGGAGACTTCCCCAGGGTCATAATAATTTGCATACAAAGAGAGAAGCGCCCTACCAGGAACGAACAACAGCGCAGTGGCTTGTTCTATGGCGATTTACCACCCGGAAGCAGCCTCTTTTAGACCAGTGTGCTTTTCACAGAAGAAAACTTTCCTGAAGTATATCAGTCTGATCCTGCCAAGTAAGGTCAGTCCAGCCCCGAAATACCAGGCAATTCTCCTCTGAACAAGGAACACGACAACCCCAGACGATCGTTTCGGCCTCCCATGGGCCTCGTCAGTGAGGTGCAGCCACATTCCTCTAAGCACACTGGGCAAGGAGTCCACGTCTGGTTTCCTCCATCACCCATAGGGAGACTTCCCCAGGGTCATAATAATTTGCATACAAAGAGAGAAGCGCTCTACCAGGAACGAACAACAGTGCAGTGGCTTGTTCTATGGCGATTTACCACCCGGAAGCAGCCTCTTTTAGACCAGTGTGCTTTTCACAGAAGAAAACTTTCCTGAAGTATATCAGTCTGATCCTGCCAAGTAAGGTGAGTCCAGCCCCGAAATACCAGGCAATTCTCCTCTGAACAAGGAACACGACAACCCCAGACGATCGTTTCGGCCTCCCATGGGCCTCGTCAGTGAGGTGCAGCCACATTCCTCTAAGCACACTGGGCAAGGAGTCCACGTCTGGTTTCCCCCATCACCAATAGGGAGACTTCCCCAGGGTCATAATAATTTGCATACAAAGAGAGAAGCGCTCTACCAGGAACGAACAACAGCGCAGTGGCTTGTTCTATGGCGATTTACCACCCGGAAGCAGCCTCTTTTAGACCAGTGTGCTTTTCACAGAAGAAAACTTTCCTGAAGTATATCAGTCTGATCCTGCCAAGTAAGGTCAGTCCAGCCCCGAAATACCAGGCAATTCTCCTCTGAACAAGGAACACGACAACCCCAGACGATCGTTTCGGCCTCCCATGGGCCTCGTCAGTGAGGTGCAGCCACATTCCTCTAAGCACACTGGGCAAGGAGTCCACGTCTGGTTTCCCCCATCACCCATAGGGAGACTTCCCCAGGGTCATAATAATTTGCATACAAAGAGAGAAGCGCTCTACCAGGAACGAACAACAGCGCAGTGGCTTGTTCTATGGCGATTTACCACCCGGAAGCAGCCTCTTTTAGACCAGTGTGCTTTTCACAGAAGAAAACTTTCCTGAAGTATATCAGTCTGATCCTGCCAAGTAAGGTCAGTCCAGCCCCGAAATACCAGGCAATTCTCCTCTGAACAAGGAACACGAAAACCCCAGACGATCGTTTCGGCCTCCCATGGGCCTCGTCAGTGAGGTGCAGCCACATTCCTCTAAGCACACTGGGCAAGGAGTCCACGTCTCATTTCCCCCATCACCCATAGGGAGACTTCCCCAGGGTCATAATAATTTGCATACAAAGAGAGAAGCGCTCTACCAGGAATGAACAACAGCGCAGTGGCTTGTTCTATGGCGATTTACCACCCGGAAGCAGCCTCTTTTAGACCAGTGTGCTTTTCACAGAAGAAAACTTTCCTGAAGTATATCAGTCTGATCCTGCCAAGTAAGGTCAGTCCAGCCCCGAAATACCAGGCAATTCTCCTCTGAACAAGGAACACGACAACCCCAGACGATCGTTTCGGCCTCCCATGGGCCTCGTCAGTGAGGTGCAGCCACATTCCTCTAAGCACACTGGGCAAGGAGTCCACGTCTGGTTTCCCCCATCACCCATAGGGAGACTTCCCCAGGGTCATAATAATTTGCATACAAAGAGAGAAGCACTCTACCAGGAACGAACAACAGCGCAGTGGCTTGTTCTATGGCGATTTACCACCCGGAAGCAGCCTCTTTTAGACCAGTGTGCTTTTCACAGAAGAAAACTTTCCTGAAGTATATCAGTCTGATCCTGCCAAGTAAGGTCAGTCCAGCCCCGAAATACCAGGCAATTCTCCTCTGAACAAGGAACACGACAACCCCAGACGATCGTTTCGGCCTCCCATGGGCCTCGTCAGTGAGGTGCAGCCACATTCCTCTAAGCACACTGGGCAAGGAGTCCACGTCTGGTTTCCCCCATCACCCATAGGGAGACTTCCCCAGGGTCATAATAATTTGCATACAAAGAGAGAAGCGCTCTACCAGGAACGAACAACAGCGCAGTGGCTTGTTCTATGGCGATTTACCACCCGGAAGCAGCCTCTTTTAGACCAGTGTGCTTTTCACAGAAGAAAACTTTCCTGAAGTATATCAGTCTGATCCTGCCAAGTAAGGTCAGTCCAGCCCCGAAATACCAGGCAATTCTCCTCTGAACAAGGAACACGACAACCCCAGACGATCGTTTCGGCCTCCCATGGGCCTCGTCAGTGAGGTGCAGCCACATTCCTCTAAGCACACTGGGCAAGGAGTCCACGTCTGGTTTCCCCCATCACCCATTTGGAGACTTCCCCAGGGTCATAATAATTTGCATACAAAGAGAGAAGCGCTCTACCAGGAACAAACAACAGCGCAGTGGCTTGTTCTATGGCGATTTACCACCCGGAAGCAGCCTCTTTTAGACCAGTGTGCTTTTCACAGAAGAAAACTTTCCTGAAGTATATAAGTCTGATCCTGCCAAGTAAGGTCAGTCCAGCCCCGAAATACCAGGCAATTCTCCTCTGAACAAGGAACACGACAACCCCAGACGATCGTTTCGGCCTCCCATGGGCCTCGTCAGTGAGGTGCAGCCACATTCCTCTAAGCACACTGGGCAAGGAGTCCACGTCTGGTTTCCCCCATCACCCATAGGGAGACTTCCCCAGGGTCATAATAATTTGCATACAAAGAGAGAAGCGCTCTACCAGGAACGAACAACAGTGCAGTGGCTTGTTCTATGGCGATTTACCACCCGGAAGCAGCCTCTTTTAGACCAGTGTGCTTTTCACAGAAGAAAACTTTCCTGAAGTATATCAGTCTGATCCTGCCAAGTAAGGTCAGTCCAGCCCCGAAATACCAGGCAATTCTCCTCTGAACAAGGAACACGACAACCCCAGACGATCGTTTCGGCCTCCCATGGGCCTCGTCAGTGAGGTGCAGCCACATTCCTCTAAGCACACTGGGCAAGGAGTCCACGTCTGGTTTCCCCCATCACCCATAGGGAGACTTCCCCAGGGTCATAATAATTTGCATACAAAGAGAGAAGCGCTCTACCAGGAACGAACAACAGCGCAGTGGCTTGTTCTATGGCGATTTACCACCCGGAAGCAGCCTCTTTTAGAATAGTGTGCTTTTCACAGAAGAAAACTTTCCTGAAGTATATCAGTCTGATCCTGCCAAGTAAGGTCAGTCCAGCCCCGAAATACCAGGCAATTCTCCTCTGAACAAGGAACACGACAACCCCAGACGATCGTTTCAACCTCCCATGGGCCTCGTCAGTGAGGTGCAGCCACATTCCTCTAAGCACACTGGGCAAGGAGTCCACGTCTGGTTTCCTCCATCACCCATAGGGAGACTTCCCCAGGGTCATAATAATTTGCATACAAAGAGAGAAGCGCTCTACCAGGAACGAACAACAGCGCAGTGGCTTGTTCTATGGCGATTTACCACCCGGAAGCAGCCTCTTTTAGACCAGTGTGCTTTTCACAGAAGAAAACTTTCCTGAAGTATATCAGTCTGATCCTGCCAAGTAAGGTCAGTCCAGCCCCGAAATACCAGGCAATTCTCCTCTGAACAAGGAACATGACAACCCCAGACGATCGTTTCGGCCTCCTATGGGCCTCGTCAGTGAGGTGCAGCCACATTCCTCTAAGCACACTGGGCAAGGAGTCCACGTCTGGTTTCCCCCATCACCCATAGGGAGACTTCCCCAGGGTCATAATAATTTGCATACAAAGAGAGAAGCGCTCTACCAGGAACGAACAACAGCTCAGTGGCTTGTTCTATGGCGATTTACCACCCGGAAGCAGCCTCTTTTAGACCAGTGTGCTTTTCACAGAAGAAAACTTTCCTGAAGTACATCAGTGGCTGCACCTCACTGACGAGGCCCATTGGAGGCCCAAACGATCGTCTGGGGTTGTCGTGTTCCTTGTTCAGAGGAGAATTGCCTGGTATTTCGGGGCTGGACTGACCTTACTTGGCAGGATCAGACTGATATACTTCAGGAAAGTTTTCTTCTGTGAAAAGCACACTGGTCTTAAAGAGGCTGCTTCCGGGTGGTAAATCGCCATAGAACAAGCCACTGCGCTGTTGTTCGTTCCTGGTAGAGCGCTTCTCTCTTTGTATGCAAATTATTATGACCCTGGGGAAGTCTCCCTATGGGTGATGGGGGAAACCAGACGTGGACTCCTTGTCCAGTGTGCTTAGAGGAATGTGGCTGCACCTCACTGACGAGGCCCATAGAAGGCCGAAACGATCGTCTGGGGTTGTCATGTTCCTTGTTCAGAGGAGAATTGCCTGGTATTTCGGGGCTGGACTGACCTTACTTGGCGGGATCAGACTGATGTACTTCAGGAAAGTTTTCTTCTGTGAAAAGCACACTGGTCTAAAAGAGGCTGCTTCCGGGTGGTAAATCGCCATAGAACAAGCCACTGAGCTGTTGTTCGTTCCTGGTAGAGCGCTTCTCTCTTTGTATGCAAATTATTATGACCCTGGGGAAGTCTCCCTATGGGTGATGGGGGAAACCAGACGTGGACTCCTTGCCCAGTGTGCTTAGAGGAATGTGGCTGCACCTCACTGACGAGGCCCATAGAAGGCCGAAACGATCGTCTGGGGTTGTCATGTTCCTTGTTCAGAGGAGAATTGCCTGGTATTTCGGGGCTGGACTGACCTTACTTGGCGGGATCAGACTGATGTACTTCAGGAAAGTTTTCTTCTGTGAAAAGCACACTGGTCTAAAAGAGGCTGCTTCCGGGTGGTAAATCGCCATAGAACAAGCCACTGAGCTGTTGTTCGTTCCTGGTAGAGCGCTTCTCTCTTTGTATGCAAATTATTATGACCCTGGGGAAGTCTCCCTATGGGTGATGGCGGAAACCAGACGTGGACTCCTTGCCCAGTGTGCTTAGAGGAATGTGGCTGCACCTCACTGACGAGGCCCATAGAAGGCCGAAACGATCGTCTGGGGTTGTCATGTTCCTTGTTCAGAGGAGAATTGCCTGGTATTTCGGGGCTGGACTGACCTTACTTGGCGGGATCAGACTGATGTACTTCAGGAAAGTTTTCTTCTGTGAAAAGCACACTGGTCTAAAAGAGGCTGCTTCCGGGTGGTAAATCGCCATAGAACAAGCCACTGAGCTGTTGTTCGTTCCTGGTAGAGCGCTTCTCTCTTTGTATGCAAATTATTATGACCCTGGGGAAGTCTCCCTATGGGTGATGGGGGAAACCAGACGTGGACTCCTTGCCCAGTGTGCTTAGAGGAATGTGGCTGCACCTCACTGACGAGGCCCATAGAAGGCCGAAACGATCGTCTGGGGTTGTCATGTTCCTTGTTCAGAGGAGAATTGCCTGGTATTTCGGGGCTGGACTGACCTTACTTGGCGGGATCAGACTGATGTACTTCAGGAAAGTTTTCTTCTGTAAAAAGCACACTGGTCTAAAAGAGGCTGCTTCCGGGTGGTAAATCGCCATAGAACAAGCCACTGAGTTGTTGTTCGTTCCTGGTAGAGCGCTTCTCTCTTTGTATGCAAATTATTATGACCCTGGGGAAGTCTCCCTATGGGTGATGGGGGAAACCAGACGTGGACTCCTTGCCCAGTGTGCTTAGAGGAATGTGGCTGCACCTCACTGACGAGGCCCATAGAAGGCCGAAACGATCGTCTGGGGTTGTCATGTTCCTTGTTCAGAGGAGAATTGCCTGGTATTTCGGGGCTGGACTGACCTTACTTGGCGGGATCAGACTGATGTACTTCAGGAAAGTTTTCTTCTGTGAAAAGCACACTGGTCTAAAAGAGGCTGCTTCCAGGTGGTGAATCGCCATAGAACAAGCCACTGAGCTGTTGTTCGTTCCTGGTAGAGCGCTTCTCTCTTTGTATGCAAATTATTATGACCCTGGGGAAGTCTCCCTATGGGTGATGGGGGAAACCAGACGTGGACTCCTTGCCCAGTGTGCTTAGAGGAATGTGGCTGCACCTCACTGACGAGGCCCATAGAAGGCCGAAACGATCGTCTGGGGTTGTCATGTTCCTTGTTCAGAGGAGAATTGCCTGGTATTTCGGGGCTGGACTGACCTTACTTGGCGGGATCAGACTGATGTACTTCAGGAAAGTTTTCTTCTGTGAAAAGCACACTGGTCTAAAAGAGGCTGCTTCCGGGTGGTAAATCGCCATAGAACAAGCCACTGAGCTGTTGTTCGTTCCTGGTAGAGCGCTTCTCTCTTTGTATGCAAATTATTATGACCCTGGGGAAGTCTCCCTATGGGTGATGGGGGAAACCAGACGTGGACTCCTTGCCCAGTGTGCTTAGAGGAATGTGGCTGCACCTCACTGACGAGGCCCATAGAAGGCCGAAACGATCGTCTGGGGTTGTCATGTTCCTTGTTCAGAGGAGAATTGCCTGGTATTTCGGGGCTGGACTGACCTTACTTGGCGGGATCAGACTGATGTACTTCAGGAACGTTTTCTTCTGTGAAAAGCACACTGGTCTAAAAGAGGCTGCTTCCGGGTGGTAAATCGCCATAGAACAAGCCACTGAGCTGTTGTTCGTTCCTGGTAGAGCGCTTCTCTCTTTGTATGCAAATTATTATGACCCTGGGGAAGTCTCCCTATGGGTGATGGGGGAAACCAGACGTGGACTCCTTGCCCAGTGTGCTTAGAGGAATGTGGCTGCACCTCACTGACGAGGCCCATAGAAGGCCGAAACGATCGTCTGGGGTTGTCATGTTCCTTGTTCAGAGGAGAATTGCCTGGTATTTCGGGGCTGGACTGACCTTACTTGGCGGGATCAGACTGATGTACTTCAGGAAAGTTTTCTTCTGTGAAAAGCACACTGGTCTAAAAGAGGCTGCTTCCGGGTGGTAAATCGCCATAGAACAAGCCACTGAGCTGTTGTTCGTTCCTGGTAGAGCGCTTCTCTCTTTGTATGCAAATTATTATGACCCTGGGGAAGTCTCCCTATGGGTGATGGGGGAAACCAGACGTGGACTCCTTGCCCAGTGTGCTTAGAGGAATGTGGCTGCACCTCACTGACGAGGCCCATAGAAGGCCGAAACGATCGTCTGGGGTTGTCATGTTCCTTGTTCAGAGGAGAATTGCCTGGTATTTCGGGGCTGGACTGACCTTACTTGGCGGGATCAGACTGATGTACTTCAGGAAAGTTTTCTTCTGTGAAAAGCATACTGGTCTAAAAGAGGCTGCTTCCGGGTGGTAAATCGCCATAGAACAAGCCACTGAGCTGTTGTTCGTTCCTGGTAGAGCGCTTCTCTCTTTGTATGCAAATTATTATGACCCTGGGGAAGTCTCCCTATGGGTGATGGGGGAAACCAGACGTGGACTCCTTGCCCAGTGTGCTTAGAGGAATGTGGCTGCACCTCACTGACGAGGCCCATAGAAGGCCGAAACGATCATCTGGGGTTGTCATGTTCCTTGTTCAGAGGAGAATTGCCTGGTATTTCGGGGCTGGACTGACCTTACTTGGCGGGATCAGACTGATGTACTTCAGGAAAGTTTTCTTCTGTGAAAAGCACACTGGTCTAAAAGAGGCTGCTTCCAGGTGGTGAATCGCCATAGAACAAGCCACTGAGCTGTTGTTCGTTCCTGGTAGAGCGCTTCTCTCTTTGTATGCAAATTATTATGACCCTGGGGAAGTCTCCCTATGGGTGATGGGGGAAACCAGACGTGGACTCCTTGCCCAGTGTGCTTAGAGGAATGTGGCTGCACCTCACTGACGAGGCCCATAGAAGGCCGAAACGATCGTCTGGGGTTGTCATGTTCCTTGTTCAGAGGAGAATTGCCTGGTATTTCGGGGCTGGACTGACCTTACTTGGCGGGATCAGACTGATGTACTTCAGGAAAGTTTTCTTCTGTGAAAAGCACACTGGTCTAAAAGAGGCTGCTTCCGGGTGGTAAATCGCCATAGAACAAGCCACTGAGCTGTTGATCGTTCCTGGTAGAGCGCTTCTCTCTTTGTATGCAAATTATTATGACCCTGGGGAAGTCTCCCTATGGGTGATGGGGGAAACCAGACGTGGACTCCTTGCCCAGTGTGCTTAGAGGAATGTGGCTGCACCTCACTGACGAGGCCCATAGAAGGCCGAAACGATCATCTGGGGTTGTCATGTTCCTTGTTCAGAGGAGAATTGCCTGGTATTTCGGGGCTGGACTGACCTTACTTGGCGGGATCAGACTGATGTACTTCAGGAAAGTTTTCTTCTGTGAAAAGCACACTGGTCTAAAAGAGGCTGCTTCCGGGTGGTAAATCGCCATAGAACAAGCCACTGAGCTGTTGTTCGTTCCTGGTAGAGCGCTTCTCTCTTTGTATGCAAATTATTATGACCCTGGGGAAGTCTCCCTATGGGTGATGGGGGAAACCAGACGTGGACTCCTTGCCCAGTGTGCTTAGAGGAATGTGGCTGCACCTCACTGACGAGGCCCATAGAAGGCCGAAACGATCGTCTGGGGTTGTCATGTTCCTTGTTCAGAGGAGAATTGCCTGGTATTTCGGGGCTGGACTGACCTTACTTGGCGGGATCAGACTGATGTACTTCAGGAAAGTTTTCTTCTGTGAAAAGCACACTGGTCTAAAAGAGGCTGCTTCCGGGTGGTAAATCGCCATAGAACAAGCCACTGAGCTGTTGTTCGTTCCTGGTAGAGCGCTTCTCTCTTTGTATGCAAATTATTATGACCCTGGGGAAGTCTCCCTATGGGTGATGGGGGAAACCAGACGTGGACTCCTTGCCCAGTGTGCTTAGAGGAATGTGGCTGCACCTCACTGACGAGGCCCATAGAAGGCCGAAACGATCGTCTGGGGTTGTCATGTTCCTTGTTCAGAGGAGAATTGCCTGGTATTTCGGGGCTGGACTGACCTTACTTGGCGGGATCAGACTGATATACTTCAGGAAAGTTTTCTTCTGTGAAAAGCACACTGGTCTAAAAGAGGCTGCTTCCGGGTGGTAAATCGCCATAGAACAAGCCACTGAGCTGTTGTTCGTTCCTGGTAGAGCGCTTCTCTCTTTGTATGCAAATTATTATGACCCTGGGGAAGTCTCCCTATGGGTGATGGGGGAAACCAGACGTGGACTCCTTGCCCAGTGTGCTTAGAGGAATGTGGCTGCACCTCACTGACGAGGCCCATAGAAGGCCGAAACGATCATCTGGGGTTGTCATGTTCCTTGTTCAGAGGAGAATTGCCTGGTATTTCGGGGCTGGACTGACCTTACTTGGCGGGATCAGACTGATGTACTTCAGGAAAGTTTTCTTCTGTGAAAAGCACACTGGTCTAAAAGAGGCTGCTTCCGGGTGGTAAATCGCCATAGAACAAGCCACTGAGCTGTTGTTCGTTCCTGGTAGAGCGCTTCTCTCTTTGTATGCAAATTATTATGACCCTGGGGAAGTCTCCCTATGGGTGATGGGGGAAACCAGACGTGGACTCCTTGCCCAGTGTGCTTAGAGGAATGTGGCTGCACCTCACTGACGAGGCCCATAGAAGGCCGAAACGATTGTCTGGGGTTGTCATGTTCCTTGTTCAGAGGAGAATTGCCTGGTATTTCGGGGCTGGACTGACCTTACTTGGCGGGATCAGACTGATGTACTTCAGGAAAGTTTTCTTCTGTGAAAAGCACACTGGTCTAAAAGAGGCTGCTTCCGGGTGGTAAATCGCCATAGAACAAGCCACTGAGCTGTTGTTCGTTCCTGGTAGAGCGCTTCTCTCTTTGTATGCAAATTATTATGACCCTGGGGAAGTCTCCCTATGGGTGATGGGGGAAACCAGACGTGGACTCCTTGCCCAGTGTGCTTAGAGGAATGTGGCTGCACCTCACTGACGAGGCCCATAGAAGGCTGAAACGATCGTCTGGGGTTGTCATGTTCCTTGTTCAGAGGAGAATTGCCTGGTATTTCGGGGCTGGACTGACCTTACTTGGCGGGATCAGACTGATGTACTTCAGGAAAGTTTTCTTCTGTGAAAAGCACACTGGTCTAAAAGAGGCTGCTTCCGGGTGGTAAATCGCCATAGAACAAGCCACTGAGCTGTTGTTCGTTCCTGGTAAAGCGCTTCTCTCTTTGTATGCAAATTATTATGACCCTGGGGAAGTCTCCCTATGGGTGATGGGGGAAACCAGACGTGGACTCCTTGCCCAGTGTGCTTAGAGGAATGTGGCTGCACCTCACTGACGAGGCCCATAGAAGGCCGAAACGATCGTCTGGGGTTGTCATGTTCCTTGTTCAGAGGAGAATTGCCTGGTATTTCGGGGCTGGACTGACCTTACTTGGCGGGATCAGACTGATGTACTTCAGGAAAGTTTTCTTCTGTGAAAAGCACACTGGTCTAAAAGAGGCTGCTTCCGGGTGGTAAATCGCCATAGAACAAGCCACTGAGCTGTTGTTCGTTCCTGGTAGAGCGCTTCTCTCTTTGTATGCAAATTATTATGACCCTGGGGAAGTCTCCCTATGGGTGATGGGGGAAACCAGACGTGGACTCCTTGCCCAGTGTGCTTAGAGGAATGTGGCTGCACCTCACTGACGAGGCCCATAGAAGGCCGAAACGATCATCTGGGGTTGTCATGTTCCTTGTTTAGAGGAGAATTGCCTGGTATTTCGGGGCTGGACTGACCTTACTTGGCGGGATCAGACTGATGTACTTCAGGAAAGTTTTCTTCTGTGAAAAGCACACTGGTCTAAAAGAGGCTGCTTCCGGGTGGTAAATCGCCATAGAACAAGCCACTGAGCTGTTGTTCGTTCCTGGTAGAGCGCTTCTCTCTTTGTATGCAAATTATTATGACCCTGGGGAAGTCTCCCTATGGGTGATGGGGGAAACCAGACGTGGACTCCTTGCCCAGTGTGCTTAGAGGAATGTGGCTGCACCTCACTGACGAGGCCCATAGAAGGCCGAAATGATCGTCTGGGGTTGTCATGTTCCTTGTTCAGAGGAGAATTGCCTGGTATTTCGGGGCTGGACTGACCTTACTTGGCGGGATCAGACTGATGTACTTCAGGAAAGTTTTCTTCTGTGAAAAGCACACTGGTCTAAAAGAGGCTGCTTCCGGGTGGTAAATCGCCATAGAACAAGCCACTGAGCTGTTGTTCGTTCCTGGTAGAGCGCTTCTCTCTTTGTATGCAAATTATTATGACCCTGGGGAAGTCTCCCTATGGGTGATGGGGGAAACCAGACGTGGACTCCTTGCCCAGTGTGCTTAGAGGAATGTGGCTGCACCTCACTGACGAGGCCCATAGAAGGCCGAAACGATCGTCTGGGGTTGTCATGTTCCTTGTTCAGAGGAGAATTGCCTGGTATTTCGGGGATGGACTGACCTTACTTAGCGGGATCAGACTGATGTACTTCAGGAAAGTTTTCTTCTGTGAAAAGCACACTGGTCTAAAAGAGGCTGCTTCCGGGTGGTAAATCGCCATAGATGAAGCCACTGAGCTGTTGTTCGTTCCTGGTAGAGCGCTTCTCTCTTTGTATGCAAACCAGATGATGGATTGCCAGCCCCAGCTTGGGTTGGATGAAGATTTTGGAGCCAGGACCGATCGGTGATACCCGGTGAGGTGAAGACAAGGTAGGATGATCTTCAGGGGCTTAGTGTTAGGTTTATTTAAGGGGGGTTGGGGTTAGATTAGGGGTATGTGGGTGGTGGGTTGTAATGTTGTGGGGGGGGTATTGTATGTTTTTTTTTACAGGCAAAAGAGCTGAACTTCTTGGGGCATGCCCCGCAAAGGGCCCTGTTCAGGGCTGGTAAGGTAAAAGAGCTTTGAACTTTAGTAATTTAGAATAGGGTAGGGCATTTTTTATTTTGGGGGTCTTTGTTATTTTATTAGGGGGCTTAGAGTAGGTGTAATTAGTTTAAAATTGTTGTAATATTTTTCTTATGTTTGTAAATATTTTTTTATTTTTTGTAACTTAGTTCTTTTTTTATTTTTTGTACTTTAGTTAGTTTATTTCATTGTAGATATTTGTAGGTATTGTATTTAATTAATGTATTGATAGTGTAGTGTTAGGTTTAATTGTAGGTAATTGTAGGTATTTTATTTAATTAATTTAATGATAGTATAGTGTTAGGTTTAATTGTAACTTAGGTTAGGATTTATTTTACAGGTAATTTTGTGATTATTTTAACTATTTTAGCTATTAAATAGTTCTTAACTATTTAATAGCTATTATACCTGGTTAAAATAAATACAAAGTTACCTGTAAAATAAATATTAATCCTAAAATAGCTATAATATAATTATAATTTATATTGTAGCTATATTAGGATTTATTTTACATTTATTTTATATCGTTAGATTTAAATTATATTTAAGTTAGGGGGGTGTTAGTGTTAGGGTTAGACTTAGCTTTAGGGGTTTATACATTTATTAGAATAGCGGTGAGCTCCGGTCGGCAGATTAGGGGTTAATAATTGAAGTTAGTTGTCGGCGATGTTAGGGAGGGCAGATTAGGGGTTAATGCTATTTATTATAGGGTTAGTGAGGCGGATTAGGGGTTAATAACTTTATAATAATAGCGGTGCGGTCCGGTCGGCAGATTAGGGGTTAATAAGTGTAGGCAGGTGGAGGCGACGTTGTGGGGGGCAGATTAGGGGTTAGTAAATATAATATAGGGGTCGGCGATGTTAGGGCAGCAGATTAGGGGTACATAGGGATAATGTAAGTAGCGGCGGTTTACGGAGCGGCAGATTAGGGGTTAATAATAATATGCAGGGGTCAGCGATAGCGGGGGCGGCAGATTAGGGGTTAATAAGTGTAAGGTTAGGGGTATTTAGACTCGGGGTACATGTTAGAGTGTTAGGTGCAGACGTAGGAAGTGTTTCCCCATAGCAAACAATGGGGCTGCGTTAGGAGCTGAACGCGGCTTTTTTGCAGGTGTTAGGTTTTTTTTCAGCTCAAACAGCCCCATTGTTTCCTATGGGGGAATCGTGCACGAGCACGTTTTTGAGGCTGGCCGCGTCCGTAAGCAACTCTGGTATCGAGAGTTGCAGTTGCGTTAAATATGCTCTACGCTCCTTTTTTGGAGCCTAACGCTGACATTCTGTGGACTCTCAATACCAGAGTTATTTTTATGGTGCGGCCAGAAAAAAGCCAGTGTTAGCTACGCGGGTCGTTACCGACAAAACTCTAAATCTAGCCGTTATTTACTTTAAAGCTACACTTTTGTGTCATTAGCCTGTCTTGACCCATTACTGCTATTATTAGTTAGGAGACATTTATATTTATAATATATATATATATATATATATATATATATATATATATATATGTGTATATATATATATATATATATATACACTGTATAATATATATATATATATATATATATATATATACACACATCTATATATATATATATATATATATATATATATATACTGTATAATATATATATATATATATATACTGTATAATATATATATATATATACACACATATATATATATATATATATATATATATACACATTCACACATAAATATACTGATTTAGACATGTATATCTATCAACAATATCTATCTATCTATATATATCTATATACAAAACACGGGTTGGGTCAGCACTCTCAGGCTGAACCGGGTAAACATCCTATGTCTTTGTAGCATGCACTGCCCTGGGTGCAAAACAGCACTCTCAGGAAACTGCACTGTCATCAGAGTCACAGGCAGTTAACCCAGACAGGTCTGGGTGCAAGGCCCAAACAGGGAAAATTACAAAAAACTAATACATTAATATAGCACACAGAAAAAGCCCAGCACTCACTCACAAGCTCTCAACTCTCGCAGCAATGGAAGAGTTAGTTACCGCATCTGGCCAAATGGGAAAATCCCAGGTACCTCGTCAAGGTCTCTTTGATAATATATATATATATATATATATATATATATATATATATTATCAAACATATTTTCCTATACCATATACCTTTAAACCCTTATAACATTTTTTTAATACATTTTTTATGAGTCTATTTTTTTTAGTGCAAATGTGTTTTGTTTTGTTTTTATTTCAAAGCCTTTATTTGGTTATCATGAAAACGGTACATAATAAAAAGAAAAAAGTGTACTAAAATACAAACGCTGTGGATGAAATGATCTCAGACATCTTATACCTTTTTAAAGCATGAAGGACTGCAGTCCATGATCTTAATATCAAGTCTCCTGTGTATATATCACATAAGTTTATTAAATGTCTCATATTACACATCCACAGGTTCATTCGGCAGGAATGCATGGGTCTGAGTCTCAGTTGCTTCTGCCAGGGTATTAATCATTTAGTAATCTAAGATCTTTGTTGCACAAACTGTAACATTTTAACAATTGCAATCAATATATCATAGGTGTATTAACGCACACCAAACAGTATACTTAGATCTTATCATGCATCAAACCATCGACACATGACAACATCATATGGCAAATAGTAAAAAGGAAATAAAGAGGATAGGGAGTTAAAAAATAGTATGCAAAGGAGGAAAAGAGAGAAATAGCTGACAAAGAAAAGAGGGGTAGAGAAGGGGGAAAAAAGGGGGGGGAGGAGTGGGTAAAGGAGGTGTTCTGAACGGTCAGTAAAACAGTTGCAAGGGTTTGTTAGGCTAAGGGTGTCATGCATTTGAGGGCCTCCAGAGTTCCAACATATATTCATGAATTTCTACTTTGTCATCTCTTAGATATCGGAATCTTTTCATTGTCAAATACCTGTCTACCTGGCTCTCCCAATCTGAGACCAGCGGAACTCTGGCAGACTTCCAGTTCTTAGGGATAAGGGACTTGGCGCTGTTGAGCATTATGTATAAGAGGTATTTTTTGGGTTTATCTTCTAATTTAGGAAGACCATGGAAGAGTAGGAGATCAGATCTCCTGCTCAGCATGACTTTTAGTTTGGAATCTATCATATCTAGGATTGACCACCAATGTGGTTTTATTAGTTCACAGGTCCACCAGATGTGAAGGATCGTGCCGAGATCTCTGCAGCTTCTCCAGCACTTCCCATCTGATTTCTTATATATTTTTTGATCTTATCAGGTGTAAGGTACCAACAGGACAGGCACTTATAATTAGATTCAAGTGTTCTAGCTGAAACTGATGCCCTAGTGTGATTATGGAGTATTTTTTGCCATTCCTCAACCTCATCTGTGGGGGCAAGATCTAGTTCTGTATTCCACTGTCTAATGTAGGAAGGTGTGGGTGCCTCTTTATGTGATGTCAGCAGGTGGTACATTACAGATATGAGATGTTTTGGGGAACGAGGTAGTATGCAAAGTGTTTCCAACAGCGCTGGCTAACTAGTTATGTTTTCTGGTCTTTTTTGTGATAACAGTGTTTTAGTTGCAAATGGAAATATCAAGAGATTTTGAGACCAGAACGCTCCAATTCCTCAAGTTTTCTGAGTTTCCTGTCAGACAGTAATCTATAAAACACTGTCTGGTCCATTTGTAATTTATTCAAGGTCACATGTTGTATTTGTGTGAACGGAATATCTGGATTATAAACAAACAAGGTTAAGGGTGAGGGGTTTGAGGATATATGTGGGTGTTCTATTAGTGTTTTATCCCACTGTGAGAAAAATTCCTGTAAAAATGGAGTTGAGTAGATTGGGTCTATTTTTTTTGGAAGTCCAACCTAGAGATCCCACATTTCTTGCTCCCAAAAGTGTACCCCCCACTTGAACCCATGTTTTGTCCTTTGAGTTAACACTCCAGTCCACTTGATGTTGAAGATTAATGGCTTTCTTATATACTAGAAGTTTAGGAACACCCAGGCTGCCCCTTTCCTTTGATAGGCAGAGTGAGTGTCTAATTCTTTCATTGTTCCCTGTAATTTTTGTAGGTATTGTGCCGGGAAGGGAATCGGTAGAGTCTGCAAATAATATCAAATGCGGGGGAGGATATTCACTTTTATTATACCAATCCTACCTAACCATGAAACCTTTTTATTCTTCCGAATGACGAAAGATTGGTGGTTATTGACGATAAGTGTGTATAATTGGCTTCAAAAAGTGTGCCTGTTTTTGGCGTGAGATTAACTCCTAAGTATTTGAGTGTGCGAGTCTGTATGCATAATTTACAAATGTCTCAGTTTTGGCACAGGTCTGCCTGTGGAAGATTTATATTTAAGAGTTCTGACTTTGTTTGGTTCAATTAGAAGTTGGATACTTTGCCATATTTCTCAAATTTCTCAAGGATCACCAGGAGGGAGACCAAAGGGTTTGTGACAGAGAGCAGAACATTGTCTGCATATAGTGATCATTTATGTTCATGTTCTCCTATTTTAATTCCCAAAATTTTCCGATTATCCCGATTTTTTTTTTTTGTGCTAGCATCTCAATCGTGAGGGCAAATAGTAACGGAGACAGTGGACAGCCCTGTCATGTAACGTTGCTTATTCTAAAAGGGTCTGACAAAATATTGTTAATTTTAACCTGTGCTGAGGGTTCCGAATAGAGGGAGAAAACTCTATGTATAAAGTGTTGTCCAAAGTACATCTTCGACAGGGTAGCTCTAAAAAAGGTCCAGCTAACCCTGTCAAAAGCCTTCTCAGCATCGGTTGAGATATGTATGGATGGGATATTATTACACTGCGCATATTTTACTAGAAGGGAAACTTTTATGGTGTTATCTGGCCTCACAGCCAGGGACAAACCCCTCCTGATCAGGAGATATTAATGGTGGTAAAAATGTGTTCAATATGGTTGAGAGTATTTTTGAAAAATTATTTAAATCTACATTAAGGAGGGATATTGGTCTGAAGTTTTTCGGAAGGTCTGCTGATTTTCCAGGTTTTGGAATGGTGGCAATGTGTGCTAGAAGCATAGAGGAGGGGAATTCCTGTGTATCCCATATTGTGTTGAATAGTGAGGCTAAATGTTGTGACAGAATGTTTTTAAACAATTTGTAGTACTTGGCACTAAAGCCATCTGGGCCTGGGGTTTTACCAATCGGCAAGTTGTCTATATCTAAATGTATATATAAGTTCATCTAAATGTGTGTGTCTAGTTCCTCCATCTCCTAACGTGATAGTGACGGAAGTGTAAGGGAGTCCAGATACTGTTCAATCTCATACATGAATGGGGTTTTATCATCCCCCACTGTGCCTGTATTGCTTTTTAGGTTGTACAAATTATAATATGTTTTCAATACCTCCGCAATTGCCGGGCTATTCGCGCATGTTTGTTTGTGTTGATTTATAATAGAATGTACATGGGATTTTAATTGCTTCCTTTTCAAGGCTCTCGCCAAGAGCTTGCTGGGCTTGTCCCCAAATTCAAAATACTTCTGTTGCAATTTTAGGGACATTTTCTGTTGATCCAAGGTGTGTAGGTCCTGGATCTCCTTCCTGGCCTGTTGAAGTTTGAACTTAACTAGGTTGTCTGCAGGTGTTTTTTTATGTTTCATTTCTAAGTAATGTATCCTAGTAAGGAGAGATGTGTATTTAATTTGTGTTTGGATTGTAAGGCTTTCTGTTTGATTAACTCGCTCCTGAGTATGCACTTGTGTGCCTCCTACAAACGTGGTCCGTCAACCCCCCACTGTCATTATTTTGGAAGTACTCTGAGAGTGTGTTATCTATTTAGGTTTTGATTACCTGGTTATTAATCATGAGGTCATCAAATTTCCATATAGGTTGATCTGGCACAGTAGGTCATTTCATCTTGCAGATGACTGGGGCATGGTCAGACCACGTCATGGGAAGAATCCTGGAAAACAGAAATTGTATATCTCCATCTTGACCCTGAATGCATTGTGAGTTGAATGCAACTTGTTTTTGCAGTGCCTCCTGTTTTTTCTGGAGTGTCTGAACTTGCTGGCTGACCTAATGGAAGTCTTTTTTCAAGTCTCCAAATAATGATTTCATCTCAGTCAGTACAGCATTAATATCAGCTTTTGAGGAGATAACATTGAGGTCTTCTCTGGTAAGAAGTTCTTGTGGCTGTAAGTCAGAAGATGAACCTGCTACAGTTGGTTGCGTGGTGGGGGGTAATGTCTCCTTGTTCATTGTATCCAACTCAGAGTTAACCAATTTGAGATAGGTGGTAAGATTTGCACTGTTAGGGCCTTTCTCTGCCTTATTATTTTTTCTGTTGGACATATTTAAAGTAGTGGTATATTTTCTGTTATGTCTCAGACTCTGCTCACGCTGCAGTACACCTTTAACTGAGGTTAGTTATTGCCCCTGCTGTTACGGATGCCACAATGTTAGCTGTTACACTACCCCTTTATATTCAATTGGTAGGTTAGAGTCTTGGTTTTGTTAGGTAGTTTCTTTAGTGTAATGCCTATTTATTATAAAATCAAAGGTAGTATAATGTGGGTATTATATTTTAAGACTCCTCACGTGTTAGCTATCTACTTTGTATATGCTGACGAAGTTTGGCCTAAGTAGTAGTAGCCCTAGTATGCTTTGTTTTCCTTAGTAATGTGCCAAGAGAGTTAAGAAAAGTAATACAAGTAGAGGAATATACCTTCACGTCCCTCCGTTATTGAATGAGAGGTACCTCCGAGTGAAGCAAAGCCCTTGTTAATATATTTCTCCCTTATTGCAGTCTCCTGCAATGTCGCCTGACTAAACTCCATGTGAGTATGGGGGGCTGGTGGTTGCACCACTTTGTGATATGCCATCCTGAGTGTGATCAATCTCACCTCCTCTATCTCAGCTTGTGCTTGATGGATGTTACACCCGTTTGAGGTCGTTGATGCTGGAGAGCCGTTATGCCCATTTGGTCTGCAGTTGTCAATTTGTGGTGTTTGATGTGTAAGTTTCGAGTGAAGTCTAGAGCCCAAGAAATGGGCTCAAGAATGAAAAGAGTGCACTTTCTGGAGCACTTCCGTCCCTGATTGTTATGAATAATAAGCTCACTTTTAGGACCAGAAACTTTGTATTCGAGTGAATTCAATTAAAACATAAGTTTTATTAAAAACACACACACACATAGGAACTGAGTCACAAATATTAATTAGTAATCAGTTCCGTAACCTGATTGCACGAATATTGTGGGTGCCTTAAACAATGGGTACACCTCAATATTGAGAGTTCTAGGTATTTTATCTGGTGCAATAGTAATAGTACCAAAGGGATTAAGTAAATATAGCGATTTTATAGACAGTATTAGTCTTGTCTATAGTTAATGTAGTTGGACTGATGTAGGATTATAGTGATAGGTGCTATCACACAATATTGAGTGAATTAAATCCTAACATCTAATATCCCATATGGTATCCTATACTAGGGATGGACTGAAATGTATCCACTGGGGTTCATATACTGATTGTGTATTATACACTGAATGACAACGTAATGGAGAAGATCCGTCTATATTGTGTCTTATTAGGACTTAGGATACTAGTGGTAACTTAGATTACACAATAATTTTGCTTTCAATAAAAAGGAAATGCGGCTCCTATAAAGTATTAATTACCTTGTGTAGTAATTTATTAGTGTATTGAGACGTGGAATTGTGAACTTATTGCAGATACCCTTGATATTTTGTGCACTTGTTGTACAACGTCTCAAAATAACACTTTATTATTGTATAGAATATGTGATAATTAACGTTGAATTCGCAGCTGTTAGATTTCAGATGATAGTCTGAGCAAAATTTAACTACTGCTCTTGTGTCTTAATTCACGTCTGTGCCTGTTGTGGCAAGACTTATTTTAATACATACAGTTATTACTTCTAGATTACGCCTTATTTTGGCTTATGGTGCTTGTAAACCACTAGGTAAAATTAGGAGTTTCTTTCATACACTGATTATTGATAAAGGTTTATGTAATGTCTTATTTCGACATGCACAATTTATGACCTCTTAGTAAAATTAATTTAGTCTTACCAGACTAGTATTAGCTTGCTATGTATGAACTTTGCTTCCTCTCTTTGGCAAATGGTATTAAAGTAACAAGTTGTGCGTTTTGTAGCTAGTGATTATAAATACATGCTGATCTTAAGTACTGTTTTATAAGACAGGTCTTAATGATATCTTATTTAGGCATTCATAATTATAAGTTACATCTTTGTCACCTTTATACCATAGATTCTTAATGTTAACTGTCCCTGGCAGTCACACCTAGCGTGTAGCGGCGTTGCCAGGATACCTCTATCTACAGAGGTCGATATTGTTTTATAGATTTGAGCAAACTTCAAAGTTACAAATCGACTTCCCGAAATGCTTAGTACTTTAAATAGCATGCTACAATACGTTTAGTCTGTTTTTCAAGTAACTGTTTCTCTTATATATAAGCTTATAAGACGGTTCTTAGAAATGCCTTATTTTGACATAGGTAGTTAACAGTTAAACCTATGTGGTTATTACTGCAGTAATTCAAATATTAACTGCCCGCAGCAGCCACCCTTAGCGTGTAGCGTAGCTACCGTTATTGCTTTAGACACTGAAGTCAGTATAATGTTGTTATATTGGAATAACTTCTATTACATATACTGAATTGAGGATTACGGACTACTTATTTTAAATATACCATCAAATTCCTATGCCATTTAAAAACAGCTAATAGGGGTGTTTGTTAGACAATACCCCTCCCTCGGGGTATTGGAAGAGTATTGTCTAACAAACACCCCTATTAGCTGTTTTTAAATGGCATAGGAATTTGATGGTATATTTAAAATAAGTAGTCCGTAATCCTCAATTCAGTATATGTAATAGAAGTTATTCCAATATAACAACATTATACTGACTTCAGTGTCTAAAGCTATAACGGTAGCTACGCTACACGCTAAGGGTGGCTGCTGGGGGCAGTTAATATTTGAATTACTGCAGTAATAACCACATAGGTTTAACTGATAACTACCTATGTCAAAATAAGGCATTTCTAAGATCCATCTTATAAGCTTATATATAAGAGAAACAGTTACTTTAAATAGCTTGCTACAAGACGTTTAGTCTGTTTTTCAAGTACTAAGCATTTCGGGAAGTCGATTTGTAACTTTGAAGTTTGCTCAAATCTATAAAACAATATCAACCTCTGTAGATAGAGGTATCCTGGCAACGCCGCTACACGCTAGGTGTGACTGCCAGGGACAGTTAACATTAAGAATCTATGGTATAAAGGTGACAAAGATGTAACTTATAATTATGAATGCCTAAATAAGATATCATTAAGACCTGTCTTATAAAACAGTACTTAAGATCAGCATGTATTTATAATCACTAGCTACAAAACGCACAACTTGTTACTTTAATACCATTTGCCAAAGAGAGGAAGCAAAGTTCATACATAGCAAGCTAATACTAGTCTGGTAAGACTAAATTAATTTTACTAAGAGGTCATAAATTGTGCATGTCGAAATAAGACATTACATAAACCTTTATCAATAATCAGTGTATGAAAGAAACTCCTAATTTTACCTAGTGGTTTACAAGCACCATAAGCCAAAATAAGGCGTAATCTAGAAGTAATAACTGTATGTATTAAAATAAGTCTTGCCACAACAGGCACAGACGTGAATTAAGACACAAGAGCAGTAGTTAAATTTTGCTCAGACTATCATCTGAAATCTAACAGCTGCAAATTCAACGTTAATTATCACATATTCTATACAATAATAAAGTGTTATTTTGAGACGTTGTACAACAAGTGCACAAAATATCAAAGGTATCTACAATAAGTTCACAATTCCACGTCTCAATACACTAATAAATTACTACACAAGGTAATTAATACTTTATAGGAGCCTCATTTCCTTTTTATTGAAAGCAAAATTATTGTGTAATCTAAGTTACCACTAGTATCCTAAGTCCTAATAAGACACAATATAGATGGATCTTCTCCATTACGTTGTCATTCAGTGTATAATACACAATCAGTATATGAACCCCAGTGGATACATTTCAGTCCATCCCTAGTATAGGATACCATATGGGATATTAGATGTTAGGATTTAATTCACTCAATATTGTGTGATAGCACCTATCACTATAATCCTACATCAGTCCAACTACATTAACTATAGACAAGACTAATACTGTCTATAAAATCGCTATATTTACTTAATCCCTTTGGTACTATTACTATTGCACCAGATAAAATACCTAGAACTCTCAATATTGAGGTGTACCCGTTGTTTAAGGCACCCACAATATTCGTGCAATCAGGTTACGGAACTGATTACTAATTAATATTTGTGACTCAGTTCCTATGTGTTTTTAAAGTACACACACATTAATTTTATTAATTTTTAATAAAAGTTATGTTTTAATTGAATTCACTCGAATACAAAGTTACTGGTCCTAAAAGTGAGTTTATTATTCATAACAATCAGGGATGGAAGTGCTCCAGAAAGTGCACTCTTTTCAGTCTTGATCCCATTTCTTGGGCTCTAGACTTCACTCGAAAGTTGCTCCTGTGCACAAGCACTCCTGCTCACACTAAAGATATATACACACACACACATATATATATATATATATATATATATATATATATATATATATATATATATATGTATATGCGTATATAGGTGTATATATACATATAAATTTATACTGATACACTCAACTAATTAAATTGAGCAACCCTGTAATAATAATAGTGTAGTGCTAGTGCCACCCTTTCTTCTTACAGTATTGATGTGTAAGTTCCCCACGAGTCTACTGCAAATAAAGAGCAGGCAGCTGGCTGATGTTTCTTCTCTGTGACCGGCAAGTCAGTGTACGAGTCCTGGGCACATTGTCAGCTGCTACTGTGCGTTAAAGAAACACTGAGCTGTGCAGTAGTTATGCGGCTGCAAGTCCATCCAGGCCGCAAGCTCGATCGATGTTGCAGCCTTCTTCCAACGGCTCAGTGGTTCTTGATTTAGTAGCAGACTATATTGCTGGGATAATACCCAAGTTTTTGGGTAATTTTTAGAGGCGCCTGCCCTGTTATAAAGTTAGCATTGTGCTCAGGGCTTAAGAGCCAGGATTCAAGCAGCCATCTCCCTGCGTAGCCAGGCTCCACACCCGTAAATATATTTCTTATGTATTTATGTCTTGTTTTTCTGCAACTTTGCATTTAGTTCTAATCCTTTATGCAAGGTCTTCAGTTGCGCTAAGCCAATGAGATCAGATTCAGTTTGTGCTTGTGCGGTTGTGTTTACTTTCAACTTGTAATATGCGCATAAACTAACATTAGCTCGCCACTTGTAATCTTGCCTTTAAATTGCACCCTAACTAAACTTTTATTTTGCTATATTTTTTTTTTACTATCTTGTATGAGTTCATTGCTCTGTGCAGATCACACAAGTTCCTTCACAAACAACTCATCAAACCACGTTTATATAGACCTTGTTTATGCACAGGGGCACAGTCATGCTGGAACATTAAAGGGACAGTCAACACCAGAATTTTTGTTTGGTATCGCTTGATGCGGAGAAGGCTTTTGATAGAGCCAAATGGACTAATTTAAAAACTGCATTAAATAACTATTGGCTAGATTACGAGTTTTAAATTATGAGTGAAAAGGCTTCATAACGCTGCTTTTTCACTACCGCTGCTATTACGAGTCTTGTATATACAGCTGTACCGTACACTTTTTTGGCCGTCATGCAACAAAACTACTGCACGTTTCAAAAAGTCCCTCTTCAATGGGACTTCCATAGCGCTGGTATTACGAGTTTGCCTGTCTGGCCAAAAAGTGAGCGGTACAGCCTATAATAACTACAAGATCTGTACCGCCACTTGAAAGTCAGTAGTTTTATGCTACAAAGCTGTACCATAAAACTCATAGCTAAAGTGCTACAAAGTACACTAACACCCATAAACTACCTATTAACCCCTAATCCGAGGCCCTCCCGCATTGCAAACACTAAAATAAAAGTATTGACCCCTAATATGCCGCTCCGGACATTGCCGCCACTATAATAAACATATTAACCCCTAAACTGCCATACTCCTGCATCGCAAACAATAGTTAAATATTATTAACCCCTAATCTGCTGCCCCAATGTCGTCACCACCTACATACACTTAATAACCCCTAATCTAATGCCCCTAACATCGCCGCAACCTACATTACTGTAATTAACCCCTAATCTGCTGCCTCCAAAATCACCACCTAACTACACTTATTAACCCCTAATCTGCTGCCTCAATATCGCCGCCACTATACTAAAGTTATTAACCCCTAAACCTAACCCTAAGTCTAACCCTAACGTAACACCAACTAACTTTAACCTAATTAAAATAATTCCAAATAGAAATTACAATTAATACCTAAATTATTCCTATTTAAAACTAAATACATACTTACCTGTAAAATGGAACATAAGCTAGCTACAATATAACTAATAGTTATATTGTATCTAGCTTATGTTTTATTTGTATTTCACAGGTAAGTTTGTATTTATTTTAACTAGGTTGAATAGTTAGTAAGTAAATATTAACAATTTACTAACTACCTAGTTAAAATAAATACAAATGTACCTGTGAAATAAAACCTAACCTGTCTTACAGTTAAACCTAACATTACACTAAAATTAAATACATTACATTTATTAAGTACAAATAACTAAGTTACAAAAAAATCTACACAAAATAAAAAAAGAAATGATCAAATATTTAAACTAATTACACCTAATCTAATAGCCATATCAAAATAAAAAAGTCCCCCATGGGGGGCGGAGCCAGCTAGCATGGAAGCAAGACGCACATTTCAGTAGCTCCCAACATGAATCACAGTTTTACAGGTTTTCATAATTACTTTATCTTTTTTTTCATCTCAACCTGGACACCCTAAGGATTAGCATTCATTTTGTTGTTGGGGAAGCAATTCAGCTGTGCTGGATAATATCGGAGGACCCTACTTTTTAGTTTTGCCTGATACGCCACATATACCAAACTATGGACGCTCTCCTGTTTAGGCAGCTGAAGGTACTGCTTGATCACCATCATGAAGCCTTCCTAAATGCAATGTCTGAGGCTTTCAAACCTCTAACTACTTATACTGCTATTTCAACTATCGTGATTGATCTCAATGAGAAGCGCTTTGAGACTGCAAATGACCCTTGCTTTGCAACTGCGGAATATACCTCACTACCTTTTAACACAGAAGATAAAGAAGAGCAGGGATCTGCTGATGAAAGGGATCCCATTGTGAGGCAGTACGGCTTACAATTGAGGGCGCTCAACTTGGGAGGTTTGCCGCTTATAACCTTCACTTCAAAAATAATTCCGTGTGAGCCTTGGAACAGTCACAGCGGCAGAGAGGGCTCTCTCCTTCATACATACTCGGATCTGCTCGATCGACTAACACCGCATGCAGAGGAGAAATGCTCAAGTTCACGGAATCTTACCTTCCTCTCCAGATGCGGTCGACAGTGGTGCTGCTCCACGCTTGGATGTTCCTGGCCTCCAGCCAGGAGCGCACTTCAACCCGTCCAGTGTTTCCAATGCCGCTATTGTCGCCAATATGTACACGCATGGGTCCTGCAATGGGACCCTGGAGGACATGTTCCCTTGATAATTTGAGGCTTCCACCTCCTTATTTTGCATCGCTTTCCCCAGGAGAGGTCTGTATTTATGTGGTAACTAGCTGCATTTGTGATAGTCATGGTGGACTGCCTATACATGATGTCAGAAGACAATACTTTCATGGTGACTGTGTATGCTTATGACTATTAACGGTCTTACGGCCGATATTATCTATGGTCCTAGAGTGTATTTGTTCTCCCAGCACGGCGAGGTCATACTCTCATTGCTGGCTTTTTCAACATAAGGTCCTATTATTCCTAGCTATTAACTTTAATAATGTGCTTACCTATATGTCTCCTTATTACCCTGACTGTATCCACACTCTATTGTTGCCTGTTCACAAGGTTTATTTAAAATTATGCTGTGCAATGTTTTTTTTTTCTATCTATGTCTAGCTCTTCATAATGACTGTAATACCAGGTCCTTGCTGTTGATTGAGTTTTCAGTGTTTTCTGCTCAATCACCATGGGCTATATCTATATTTAGACAATGAGAGCAAATTTCTTTACTATATGTATTTCAGTGCACCCTTCTCAGCTCTAGGCTCTGATTGTTTGTAGTACTATCTTAATCATTTGGTTGATGTTTACTTTCAGTCTTCACTAAGGTTGTATGCAGGTTTATTAATCTACACCCTCAGATTCCACACATCTTAGGCACACATTCCATGGGATAAATATTATTATTACATAGCGATATCTTTATTTCACCCCCATGTATGCTTGGGTAAGGCTGGACCTTTGCCCTTCCATGTACCCTCCAATATTAAGGGGACCTATACCGTAGTAGATACACCTCTAGTGCTATGGTGCAGTCTCTAACTTGGATACTCTTCTGCTAGCGGCCGAGCAGTGGGTGCCCATGTCTTGCAGATGTGTGGCTTTATAGAAGAATCTCAGTTTTTACCACATGTTGCCATTAATACTAGCTTAACCAATAAACAACCAGAGCCACAACATACGACTGGCACATTTACCCATTCCATACTTGATAACCTGGCAGATATTGCAGTCTCCCATTCATATAATTAAGTTTGGCCTGTCCCGCTAAGGGCTTGTTATATCCCTTTATTATGGATAGTCTCCCCCACCTTATTTTGACACATATCCCTGAAACACAGTTCATCCTAGCCCATATTAAATGTCCCTAGGTTCTTATTATAAATGGAGCCATACATCTTTCTTATTTGCTCTTAACGATCAGTTTAATTCCACAGAGTTTATTTTATCATATCTCCCATACTCAAATGCCCACCCCCCCACCCCATAATAATATATCTCCTAATGTGGGAAATTTATCTTCAGTTTATTTCAAATCCTACCTCCTCCCCCCCCACTTTTCCACTTAAGATACCTCCTACAGGAGGGTTCATTGCACGGTTTTTTTAACCTGTACCGCACCTTAATTATTATCTTTTTATGTTAATCTTGCAGCGTACCGTGAGATCAACCATAGTTCCCCCTTAAGATAGAGCAAGATTGTTTAAACACCCTGTTAATATAAAAAACTAAAATTTGAGGCGAATAGAATGAGTCCCACGAGTGGTCTGTTGTATCACAGTTAGCCCTCTCTCTTAGTTAAAATCACACTTGGTTGGGGGCCCAAGAGTGGCCCTCTGAATGAGAAGGGAGGGCTCAATTACCACTGGCATAACTAGATTGGGTCCTTATCTAATGCTATATAGTACTACTAGTATTATGCTTCCCGCTGTTTTGTTAGATGGTATTCCTAATGACGTTTATGTTTATCAAATATCTACTATATGATGAATCTTGTATTATGCTTCTTGTAATAACACTTGTGGAATATTTTAATTTCTTGTTTGTATGCCAAACTTTGCCTCAATTAAAAAAAAAAAAAAAAAAAAAAGTCCCCCACAAAATAATAAAACCCCTAGCCTAAACTAAACTGCCAATAGCACTTAAAAGGGCCTTTTGCGGGGCATTGCCCCCAAAAAATCAGCTTTTTTATGTGTAAAAAAAAAATACAAACAACCCCAAACAGTAAAACCCATCACCCACACAACCAACCACCCCAAATAAAATCCTATCTAAATAAACCTAAACTCCCTATTGCCCTGAAAAGGGCATATGGATGGGAATTGCCCTTAAAAGGGCATTTAGCTCTTTTACATTGCCCAAACCCTAAGCTAGAAATAAAACCCACCCAATAAACCCTTAATAAAACCTAATACTAACCCCCAAAGATCCACTAACAGTTTTGGAAGACCGGACATCCATCCTCATCCAGCCGGGAGAAGTCTTCATCCAAGCGGCAAGAAGTCCTTAATGAAGCCGGGAGACGTCTTCATCAAAGCGGCAATAAGTTGTCCTCCAGACGGGCAGAAGTCTTCATCCAGGCGGAATCTTCTATCTTCATCCTTCCGACGCAGAGCGGCTCCATCTTCAAGACATCCGGCGTGGAGCATCCTCTTAATACGGTCCCAGTCGTACACTAAAGGTTCCCTAAAGGGACGTCATCTAAGATGGTGATCCTTGGATTTCCATTGGCTGATAGAATTCTATCAGCCAATTGGAATTAAAGGGTAAAAAATCCTATTGGCTGATGCAATCAGCCAATATGATTTAGCTTCAATTCGGTCAGCCAATAGGATTAAAGCTCAATCCTATTGGCTGATTGCATCAGCCAATAGGATTTTTTACCCTTTAATTCCGATTGGCTGATAGAATTCTATCAGCCAATGGGAATTCAAGGATCGCCATCTTGGATGACGTCTCTTAAAGGGAACCTTCAGTGTACGGCTGGGACCGAATGAAGAGGATGCTCCACACCGGATATCTTGAAGATGGAGCCGCTCCGCATCAGAAGGATGAAGATAGAAGATGCTGTCTGGATGAAGACTTCTGCCTACCTGGAGGATGACTTCTTGCCACTTGGATGAAGACTTCTCCCGGCTGGATGTGGATGGATGTCTCTCTTTCCTTCTCCTTTCTTTTTCTTTTATTTTCATTTCTTTTCTTGAGCTTGAACACCACATCTTCAGTATTCAGTTTGTTTGCTGATTTCCCTTTGAGAGTGGCCTTGCTGATACAACAGTGTGATTTTATGTCTGTAAAATTATGTGATCTTTGGTATTTTGAATTGAATTATGTGATTGAAAGTTAGCAAGCCTACAATGAATTATCTCATACCACATGTGTAGGTAATGCTCAAGCATGTCTTGTACAAACCTGCTGTAATAGACCTTTTTCACAGAAGTCATTTTGACATGAAATAGTAGGACAAATAAAGGTGTTAGCAGTGACATTATTAGGGTTCCATTCCATTTAGGTTTATGAGAGCCAGGTTCCTGCTATTGCTCAAGTTTAAGGGGAGGTCACACTAAATACTGGTGCTTTAGCCTATAGAAGCTTTTCTGATTTTTTAATACTGCATATGAATATCCTGTATTTTCTGTTTGTATTCTAATAAAGAGATTGAGAAATAATAATATATGGTCATTACACCATTGCTAAAATTACAAATCTTATGGTGGCCTAAGACTTTTGCACAATACTATATCTGCACCTCTTAACTAACCCCTTACATAAGCCCCAGGTCACCTTTCATTCCCCCCTCTCCCTCACATGCAACCACCTCCTCATCCTCCTACCTCACATAGGGCCCGATGATATAAAGGTCTCTGGGCTGTCAAGATTATTTTAAAGGATTACTTTCTGTTATAATTTTTAAGCCAAACAACTAACATATTAAAGTTAATAAACATTAATTAAAACCTACTGACCTATATTTTCTCCAAAACGAAGTTTCATAATGTTATAAAAGTTATATCTTTTATTCCCCGACGATGTCACATTATCCTGCCCACTATTTTCAGCACTGTGTGTTCAAAATACTTAAGCCAATGAAATTGTGTTTAAAGCGCCATTTTGAAACCTAGATATTGTAAACGGATTGGTACAGAGCAAAGGATACCCACGGGTGGGTTTGGAAAACAATTACATTTGCAGACAAGATTTCTGATATACGGTAGAGATATGTTAATGAAATGCTATTGATAAAAAGTGTATTTGGGGTAGTTAGTTAGTAACAGGCATAGAAAATATTTACTTACAGTGGCCCTTTAAGGGACAATCTACTCCAGAATTTGTATTGTTAAAAAAGATAGATAATCCATTTATTACCCATTCCCTAGTTTTGCATAACCAACACGGTTATATTAATATACATTTTACCTATGTGATTATTGTGTATCTAAACATTTGAATACTGCCCTTTTATTTCAGTTCTTTCGACAGCCTTTTAGTCAATCAGTGCCCTCTCATAAATAACTCCACGGGCATGAGCACAATGTTATCTATATGGCACACATAAACAAACGCCGTCTAGCTGGAAAAAAACTGTCAAAAACATTGAGATAAGAGGTGTTCTTCAAGGGCTTAAAATTAGCATATGAGCCTACCTAGGTTTGGCTTTCAACTAAGAATACCAAGAAAACAAAGAAAATGTGATAATAAAAGTGAATTTCAAAATTGTTTAAAATTGCATGCCCTTTCTGAATCATGAGAGTTAAATTTTGACTATATTGTTCCTTTAAGAATGCTCACCGCCAGAACTTCTATTTCCCTGGTGGAATTATCTAAAGCCATGTTTTACCTTGAAAACAGTGTGTTTCGCTAAAGGATGTATACTGCATTTTTGTATGAAAAGAAGATGCATAATTACAAAAGTGCTGAATGAAAATTGTATTTTTAAAAAGAATGCAACACAAACAATTGAACCACACACTGTATTGCTAAGGTTCATCAGAAATTGTAACAACATTTTTCACCAAAAATTGTATTTGATCAAGAAATTAAATGTAAATGTAAATTAAACAAAAGATGAGAGTAGATATTAACTATGCATAAATCTTAATTTAAGCACACTGTGTGTGCAAAAAATACATAGAAATTTACTGTATATGTATAAGTACAAACTACAAAGCATACTTTTTTGATAATTGCACCAAGACTGCCCCTGCAAGGTTAAACTTGTTTTTTAATTTTTTTTTGGTCGCCAATCTTTGATCATCTGGCCCATAGTCTCCTCTTTGCACTCTCACATACTTTTCCCCCACATCAACATATTCATTTACCTCTCTTAATCCCTCTAAACTAATTTTCTCAGCAACTCAGCATTTCCCTCATACCCTTAGGACACTTTCAATTCTTCAATCCCTCTAACTTTCAAACAACAGCTTCTGCTAATTCTCTTAGCCCTCTACCTCAAACAGAGCCTCCTCCTCAACCTATTTTCCAAACTCCAAAATACCCACTATCCTTCTCACCCTGGCCCTGATATTCAAAACCTCTCCACTCAGGTGAGATATTCTAAAATGATCCTCCAGCACTGCAAGATCCCTAGTAAAGTTTTCAAAAGGCCAATTTCGCTTTACTTCTCCAAGGGGTGTTCCATGCATCTCTGCATGTGAAGGAGAAACAAACCCAAAGCAATATAGCACTTCATGACATGACACTTATGCTGCATTTACACTTTGTGCTTTTTATTTTACACTAAAGATTAAATTGAATTACATTTTAACTTTGCACTTTCTATTTTGTATTTTATTTTGTATACAACAGTGTATTTAGGATTCTAATTATGCCTTCACAGTTTCTGTGTAACTTTAACAAATTGGGCTCATACTTTGTATATTTATGTGTATCTTTTACAAATTAGATTGCACTTTGCATCTCCTTTATTTAAATTGAAACTGAAAAATGGACAGCTTCAGTTTACCAGAGAGGGTAATTTTTTTCTATAGCCAGATAATCAAATATTTGCTAGCTTGGAGAGAGTTTATAGTGCTGACTTCACAGGCGAAGAACTCACTCAATTTTCTAAGAAAAGGGAAGGACACTGGAGGTCCCAGAGAGATAAGTGATGCCTTCCACAGAAAATAATGAAGTTCTCTGGCATACAAAATTTCACATGGGAGAGAGAATATAACTGGAGAACCCTGGAGCTGATATAAAGGCTCTGTTTGCATCAATTCCAAATTGAGCTGAAATTATTTCACTACAATTTAAATTGCTTTTGTCTATATTTTAGTATATATTTATTTTCTGTAATTTAAAATACGTGTATTGTAAATCTTGAGCAAACTTCACCTGCATGCAGCTGGTGAGACAAATCATTGAGGTCAGCTTGTTTAAAATGGTTACAACATTTCTGGTCACTGGTGAGAGAGCCTTAGACATATCGTGGGAACTCATCCTAGTTAACTGCCCTGTCCCTCACACTTTCTGAAACTGTCAGTTTACAATGGAGAAAATACAAAGTGCAATGTAGTGTAAGAAACTCCCAAAGCATAATCAGAATGTATAAAATCACTGCTAGATCAAAATTTAAATTAATACAAATGATAGAGGGCAAAGCTTAAATGCATTAATACTGAAAGGGCCCACTCTAAAATGTATAGCAATATAAAATACAATGCACAAAGTTTAAGTGTAACAAAACTCTCTTATCATGCAGTTTTATATTGTACTGGGCTTGTCTCTGCTTTACATACATAAATTAGAGAGATCTCACAATGCTAGAGTATCCGCTCTTTTTCTTTTGAAAATTCAGTGAGTTCAGCATTTGTGAAGTGTGAAGTACAATTTCTCTCTAAGCTGGAGAATATTTTAATATCAAGGCTCCTCTTATAAGCTTCCACTTCACCGGGTCTATTCATAGTCTGCGTCATGCATTCTTATTCCCATCTACCACACACAAAATACCCCCCTCACCCCCTATCTGTTAAACATAACTGTCATGAGATGCAGGACATATGCAGGACACAGCAATGATGGTACAACTCTATTTTATTACAGAGCATGGAAACATACATCTAGTCAGGTTGATTTCAATAACTAACTGCCACAAAGACTACCGAACCTAAGCCCGCCCCCAAACTAGTGACATCACTTCCTGCTCTCATCACATCTTCCCCCTTTTCAAAGGTCAAAGCATACATTTAAATATAACAAATTACAGGGTATACAAAGAGCATACAACAACATTTTTGAACAGCATATAGCAAATTGGTTACAGAAAATTAAACAACATTAATTACATCCTGAATTGGACATCGGGGTAGACTACCCTAGTCCACAGTGACCATGGGATTATTCTGCCCATACTTCCGGTCACTGTTCTAGCTAAAGTCAGTCCCGATATCGGGCTGGAAGTTTCACCACTCTTCCGCTTGATGTAACTTTGCATGAACTATCCTCTGATACAGAAGAAGGTGAATACGAGTCCGCTGGAGGCAAAGACATATCCCCACTGTGATCTTGCTGAGGGGAAGGAACCCCTTTTAGAACAGGGGATCCCACTGGCGGGGTACTGAGGCATCCAGTTCCAAACTCTCAGGTACAGGCTGAAGTAGTTTTCGGTTACGGCGTGTAACCGTCGCTCCATCATTAAGGACTGCATAAGACCTTGGTTCTGGAGAGCGTCCAATTACCGTAGCAGACGTCTTCCATTTCTTCTCATCATCCAGTTTAATTCTGACACTTTGCCCCGCATTTAGTTCCTGTAAGGGCCTGACAGAATGTCTCCTGAAGAAACAATAGCCCTTTTTGGCCTCTTCATCCCTCCAAAGGACTTTGTCCAGAGGAACAGAGCCAGTCGGCTTGAAGACACCCACTGAGGATAAAGTGGTGCAAATCTGGCGTCCTAGCATCAGCTGTGCCGGGCTAAACCCGGTGGCTTGAATGAGCATCACCCTATAGGACAAGAGGGCTAGGTACGGCTCAGATTGCTTTAAAATGAACTTTGTAGTTTGAACTGCCCTTTCAGCCATTCCGTTGGCCTGCGGGTAATGTGGACTTGACGTGGAATGTACAAAGTCATATTTCCTACTGAAAGCACTGAACTCTGTAGAAGCGAACTGCATGCCATTATTAATCACCAGCTCCATTGGAATTCCCCACTGGGAGAACAAGCTCTTCAGACAAATGACAACTAGTGATGTCGCGAACATAAACATTTAGGTTCGCGAATGGCGAACACGAATTTCCGCTACTGTTCGCGAACCGGCGAACCGCCATAGACTTCAATAGGCAGGTGAACTTTAAAACCCACAGGGACTCTTTCTGGCCACAATAGTGATGGAAAAGTTGTTTCAAGGGGACTAACACCTGGACTGTGGCAAGCCGGAGGGGGATCCATGGCAAAACTCCCATGGAAAATTACATAGTTGATGCAGAGTCTGGTTTTAAGCCATAAAGGGCATAAATCACCTAACATTACTAAATTATTTGGAATAACATGCTTTAAAACATCAGGTATGATGTTGTATCAATCAGGTAGTGTAAGGGTTATGCCCGCTTCACAGTGACAGACCAAACTCCCCGTTTAAAGGGACAGTCTACAGAATTTTTTATTGTTTTAAAAGATAGATAATCCCTTTATTACCCATTTCCCAGTTTTGCATAACTAACACATTTATAATAATATACTTTTAACCTCTCTGATTATCTTGTATCTAAGCTTCTGCAAACTGCCCCTTTTTTCAGTTCTTTTGACAGACTTGCAGTCTAGCCAATCAGTGCCTGCTCCCAGATAACTTCTCGTGCACGAGCACAGTGTTATCTATTTGAAATACGTGAACTAACACCCTCTAGTGGTGAAAAACTGTTAAAATGCAATCTGAAAGAGGTGGGCTTCAAGGTCTAAGAAATTAGCATATGAACCTCCTAGGTTAAGCTTTCAACTAAGAATACCAAGAGAACAAAGCTAAATTGGTGATAAAAGTAAATTGGAAAATTGTTTAAAATGACATTCTCTATCTGAATCATGAAAGTTTACTTTGGCCTAGACTGTCCCTTTAACGCACCGCAAACAACCGCAAACAGTCCATTTGCACAACCGCAAACTCCCCATTTGCACAAGGTTGGATACAAAGCTAGCCATGTCCCGTTCCTTGTCCTCACTGATGTCATGGAAGGTCTCTTCCTCCACCCAGGCACGTACAACACCAAGGGTCCCCGAAAGGTGACAACAAGTCCCCTGGGACGCCTGCTGTGTTTGGTCTTCCACCTCCTCAAAGCCACCTTCCTCCTCTGACTCCTCTTCTTCAGACTCCTCTCTCTGCATTGCCTCTCTCTGCATTATTATAAGGTGTGTTGAGTAGTACTATTCATATCAGTTTAATCCCTGTTACGTCCCCTATCAGGGGACGTGTATATGGCATGGATTTTAGGAACCGGGAGATGGAAAAAGATGCTTGGTCGGTCCTCCTACTCCAAATTTGGGGCACTGCGCGTGCAATCTAATGTGCCACCAGATAGGAGTGGTGTGTTAAGTAGTTCTATTCTTATCAGTTTAATCCCTGTTACATCCCCTATCAGGGGATGTGTATATGGCATCAATTTTAGGAACCGGGAGATGGAAAAAGATGCTTGGTCGGTCCTCCTACTTCAAATTTGGGGCACTGCGCGTGTAATCTAATGTGCCACCAGATAGGAGTGGTGTGTTAAGTAGTACTATTCTTATTAGTTTAATCCCTGCTACATCCCCTATCAGGGGATGTGTATATGGCATCAATTTTTGGAACCGGGAGATGGAAAAAGATGCTTGGTCGGTTCTCCTACTTCAAATTTGGGGCACTGCGCATGCAATCTAATGTGCCACCAGATAGGAGTGGTGTGTTAAGTAGTACTATTCATATCAGTTAAATCCCTGTTACGTCCCCTATCAGGGGATGTGTATATGGCATCGATTTCTAGCGGGCACCCACGTGACATCCACGGACGCATCGTCATCATCAACCGCTTCACTTGTATCTGACAAGTCAACAAAGGAAGCAGCAGCGGGTACAACATCATCATCATCACACTGTATGTCCATGTGTGTAATGCTGCCTTACTGAGACATATCCCTGTTATCTACATCCTCTGGCAATAATGGTTGTGCATCGCTATCACTCATTTCTTCCAACTGATGTGTAAATAACTCCTCTGACAGATCAAGTGAAGCGGCTGTGGTGCTAGTGTTGGTGGTGGTGGCAGGCGGGTGGGCGAGTGGTAACTTGAGAGTTGCCCAAAGCTAAGCTGGAGGAGGATGGTGCGACAAGGTTCCGAGCGGAAGCTGTAGAAGATTGGGTGTCCTGTGTTAGCCAGTCAACTATGTCCTCAGAAATTTTCAAGTTCGGGGTACGTGGCCTCTGAACACTGGGCATTTTTTCAGGGCCAAAGGCAATCACAGCACCACAAATACTACTGTTACACCAGATATGAGTTGCACTGGGGTGACACTGTGCCCTGGCAGGCACTGAAACGCACACGTGTGAAGGAAACTGACTGCTATTATTTAACACAGTCAAAAAAGTGTTTTTTTTTTTTTTTAAATCTACACTACTGTTACACCACATATGAGTTGCACTGGGGTGACACTGTGCCCTGGCAGGCAGGCACTGAAATGCACACGTGTGAAGGAAACTGACTGCTATTATTTAACACAGTCAAAAAAGTGTTTTTTTTTTTTAAACCTACACTACTGTTACACCACATATGAGTTGCACTGGGGTGACACTGCCCTGGCAGGCAGGCACTGAAACGCACACATGTGAAGGAAACTGACTGCTATTATTTAACACAGTCAAAAAAGTGTTGTTTTTATTTTAAATCTACACTACTGTTACACCAGATATGAGTTGCACTGGGGTGACACTGTGCCCTGGCAGGCAGGCACTGTAACACACACGTGTGAAGGAAACTGACTGCTATTATTTAACACAGTCAAAACATTTTTTTTTTTTTAAATCTACACTACTGTTACACCAGATATGAGTGGTGGCACTGGGCAAGTGGGCACAGTATACGCTGTGAGCCTGACACATACGCTGGCAGGCAGGCAACTGCAATTAGATTACACAGGAAAAAAACAAAAGCAGACTGATGTTCTAGCCCTAAAAAGGGCTTTTTGGGGTGCTGTCCTTACAGCAGAGATCAGATGAGCCTAGCCTAGCTATCAATTTCCCTATTCAATCAGCAGCAGCTACACTGTCCCTCCTCTCTCTAAGAATGCAGCTTCCAAATGAATCTAAAATGGATGCTTTCTGGGAGGGAGGGTATGCTGCTGATTGGCTGGAATGTGTCTGATGACTGTGAAGTACAGGGTCAAAGTATTACTCAATGATGACGAATAGGAGGCATATCGAACATTGCATATGTTCGCCCGCCGTGGCGAACGCAAACATGCTATGTTCGCCGGGAACTATTCGCGACATCACAAATGATAACGGCTTGACTTGTGATATCATTCAAAGGTGCAATTTCCAAATACCTGGAATAGTAGTCGATCACAACAAGGAACTTTTTCCCATGCAGTTCACACAAATCAGCAGCTATTTTCTGCCACGGCCCTGCAGGCAGCGGAGTAGAAATCAAGGGCTCCCTTCTCTGAGTAGGCCAGCGTTCCCGGCAAAAGGCACATTGAGACACGTGATTTGCAATGTCAGAGCTGATCCCAGGCCACCACACAGCTGTAGCTGCCCTTTATCTGCACTTAGTAATGCCTAAGTGGCCATTGTGAATCCTGTTTAACATCTCCTTCCTCATGCTGACAGGAATAACGATACAGTCTTGGAACAGCACCAACCCCTCCAGCTCCATGAGCTGTGACCTCTCTGGCTGGTAAGAACTTAAAGACATCCAGGCTGCCCGGCTCTCGGGCCAGCCTTCTTTTATGTACTTAATAATGTCTTGCAGATCTGTGTCCAAATATGTCTCTTTTTTATTTCTTCCAGTTTCCTTGAAGAAATGGACTTTGAGGCCAGAACCAAATCAACATACACTTTCACATTGGATTCGGTTGAGGATTCTTCAGCAGCAGCCAGCTGGAGTAGTGTATCTGCCACAACCAGTTGTTTCCCCGGCACATGCACTGCCTGAACATTGAACCTGAGTAGTCTCATTAAAAGTCTCTGGCATCTTAAGGGTGTTTTGTGGATATCATAACAGTTGATTAGAGGGACTAGCGGTTTATGGTCAGTCTCCAGACTAAATTTCTCTAAACCCACTAGATAACGCTGAAAGCGCTCACAGGCCCAAACTGCAGCCAGGCACTCTCTCAATTTGAGTGTATTTTGACTCAGCAGCAGCCGTCAGTGTGCGGGAACAGTAGGCAATAGGTTGTAGTTTATTTTCATTTAACTGCAGGAGAGCAGGCCCCAACCCATAACTGCTTGCATCAGCACTAACCACAGTCTTTTTGGAAGGGTCGTAGAACCCCAGCACTGGGGCAGACCCCAGCAGGGACTTGGCCTGCATAAAAGATATTTCTTGTGAAGGTCCCCAGACCCAGGCAACATCTTTCTTTAGCAACTCTGTGATAGGGTGTAGAACTGTGGATAAATCTGGAAGAAACTTGCCCACATAATTTACAAGGCCCAATATTTGTCTCAGCTCATGTACATCAGAAGGACTTTTCATCTGTTCAATAACACAAATTTTCTCGGGGTCTGGTTTGATGCCCTCCCCATTGATGATATGCCCAAAGTAACATAATTCAGTTTTCCTAAAATGGCATTTTTCTTCAGCCCAGACTCTTTGATAGCCTGCAGCACACAACTTAAACACTGATCATGCTCCTCCACTGTAGACCCATACACTAGAATGTCGTCCATGACGACTGCCGTGTCCACGTGGTCTCTTAGGAAAGAACTCATTTCCCTTTGAAAAATTTCTGGAGCAGAGGATATCCCGAAGGGGAGTCTGCAGAAGCAAAACCAACCTAGCGGTGTAATAAAGGTAGTCAGTTTGTGGCACTTTGGATCTAGGGGGATCTGCCAAATGCTGCTAGAAGCATCCAATGTGGAAAAGAACTTTGCCCCAGCCAACTTTGGAGCTATGTCTTCTAATGTCAGCAGCACAAATCTCTTTCTCTTCACTGCCTCATTCAACCTTTTCAGGTCCGCACAGATGCGCACCTTTCCATTTTTCTTTGCAACAGGGACAATGGGGGCACACCAGTCAGTTGCTTCAACAACCTCTTCAATAACCCCCATAGACTTCATGCGCAAAAGCTCCTTCTCCACTTGAGGCTGAGCGGGAACGGAATTCTACGGGGAGTAGAAATACTGTATGGGACTGCGTCACTTTTAAGTGCTATACGGACTGGCTTGCAATTCAGTAGGCCCAATTCACCAAACATATCTTCAGAGATCTCATTCACTCTGGCCACTAGGCCCAAGTCACAGGCTGCTTTTCTGCTCAATAAATTGCTAACACACTGACCTCGAATCACATGCACCCACATGGTGAATTTCCTTTGCTTGTACTCACAGCTGGAAATTTCCCCGCACAATCAATGCGGCCACCAGGACTATGGACATTTGTAGTAACCTTTGCCAGCTGGGGCTGTTGAAGCAGTTTCATAAATGCAGTGAGAGACACATTACAGTGATATCTGCTCCTGTGTCAATCTTAAAATCAACTTTGGCTCCCATTACAGTAAAATTTACCTTCCAATCTTCCTCTGAGCTTGGCCGTTCCACAACAGACCCCACAAAAGACACTTCCTGACCTTCCTGGTCACTGTCCACCTGCATCTCCTAAATGTATTCAGTTTTACACACCACTTCAAAATGGCCCATTCTGTTACATTTTCTGCATCTTTTATCTCTGACCGGGCATATAACACTCTGATCATGGGCACAGTAGCACTGTGTGCATCGGGCATGCTGTGCCCATCCACTTCTAGGTCTATCCATTATTTTAGATCTACCACTCACACTGTGCCTTTCACTAGCAGTTTTCTTGGACTGTTGCACTTCCTCCACAATACTCTCAGACCTCAGATCAGCACTTTGCTTTTTCACCAGTTCACTCTGGCGGGCCATCCTAATAGCCCCATCTAATGTTAAATCAGGCTCTAACTGCAGCTTCAGTGAGACTTCAGCATCTGCAATTCCAATAACTATTCTGTCTCTGATTTGATCTTCTTTAGCAACACCAAACTCTCAGAATTCAGCTAGTTCATACAGGCTGCACACAAATGACTCCACAGATTCTCCCACATGCTGATTACGTTTGTGAAAACAAGCTCTCTCATGAATCACATTTCTTTTGGGCACAAAGTGGGCACTGAGTTTATCCATAACTATATCAAAGTTCCCCTTCTTGGAAAGTAAAAGCATTGAACACTGGCTACACATCTTTCCCGATAGAGTATAAAAGAGAATTAACTTGTACTTCACCACTCTCCTTGTCCATCTTGGAAGCAATCCTGAAACCACTGACGACATGTGGGCCAAGCTGCAGGCTGAGAGAAGTCAAAAGGCTCAGGAGGGGTAAACTTTGACATCGTTATCAATCAGGAACAGAAGCGCAGGCAAGAACTTCTGACACCATGTCATGAGATGCAGGACACTGCAATGATGGTAAAACTCTATTTTATTACAGAGCATGGAAACATACATCTAGTCAGGTTGATTTCAATAACTAACTGCCACACAGATTACCGGACCTAAGCCCTGCCCCCAAACTAGTGACATCACTTCCTGCTCTCATCACAATAACCTCATGTTTATCCTCTCAAGCCTTATTCTTTACACACAACACTGCTTGTCCTTTTAGCAGACTGTCCCTCACATGCCAGCCCTTTTTATTTATGCACAAACTGTATGCATACACATATATAATTTTAACTAGTGATGGCATAATCAACAATTTTACGTGTGATGTAATCAGTTATGTAATTGTTAATGTCATGTAAAGCTCTGAAGGGAGAATTGGGGGCAATTTAAGCTAGGAATTGCCTTGCTTTTAAAAGAAAACTTGAACTCTGATTTTAATATAAGTTTTTTCCAATAAACTTACCCATTTTTCCCTAAGAAAAGAAAACAAATATATTATAATCTACATATACATTAAAAAAAAGACTGTTTAAGACAAAAATAAGCTAACAAATATAAGTATGCTCTAATACTTTTAATACTTTTATTCAGTAGGAAGGGTCACTACTACAATATTTTTTATTATATATTATATTACACTATATATATCTACTTCAAAAATGATATAAAATAATATATAATCTCTGTATTACCCATTCCCCAGTTTTGCATAATTAACACCATTATATTAATATACTTTCTACCTTTTTGATTAACTTGCATCTAAGCCTCTGCATATTGTCTCCTTATCTCAGTGCTTTTTAAAAACTTGCATGTTAGCCAATTAGTGCTGGTTCATGGATAACTACACAGGAGTGTGAGCACAGTGTTACCTATATGGCACACAAAGAACTAGCTGTGAAAAGCTAATAAATTGCACTGCATGGGAAAACAGGCAGAAATTTAGAGGTTGAAGGTTATAAATTATACTAATATAACAATGTTAGTTGTGCAAAGCAGGGGGTGGATAGTGAAGGTTATATTCATCTTTTTTAAACAATACAACAAACTATTCTTTTACATATATAGATGTAGGTGTATAGGAGGATTGTATATAATACATAGTGTGATAGCAATGGGTTGTGGCAAAAGATGGAAATTGTGCCTGTATCCATTCTTTTATTTAAAGTATGTGTATGGATAAGGGGAACACAAACTTCCTTTTCAAGCAAAAGGCAGACCTAAGCTGCTTCATTACTCTGGCATAACTCAGACAGGAACAAACAGATAATTATACATGTATTTAACAGAATAATACACTTATTTATCTGACAGAAAGGTAATGTTACTAAACTAGAGCCAAATACAAAGTCATTGTTGTAAATACATTACAGTTTAATTTGTATTTGCTGCAAACTGGGAATCTATATTAGTGCCAGGTGCTCCATTCTTCAAGGGACACTCAAGTCAAAATACATTTGTATGATTCAGAAAAACATGCATTTTTAAGACACTTTCCAATTTAATTCCATTATGAAATTTTGCAGTCTTTTCATATGCAAACTTTCTGGGGAACAAGATCCTACTGATCATGTGCACAAACTCACAGGTTATACGTATACTAGTCTGTGATTGACTGATGTCTGTCACATGATAAAGGGGGCCTGGAAAATGGGAAAAAAAATAAATTTGTCAGAAAACAATCTACTGCTTATTTGAAATTTAGAATAGGTGTTAAATCATTGTCTTTGTATTATGCACATGTTAATTCTGCAATTCCACTGCATTGAGTGATCCTTTAACCTCGCTTTTAAGAGAATTAAAAGGACATGATATACAAATGTCAAATCACTCGAAAGTGATGCAGCATATCTGCAAAAAGCTGCTTAGAAAATATCACCTGAACATCTGTATGTAATAAGGAAGATATTTTTCCTCTTCAGTTTACATGAATTTAGCACTCACAACGCGGTTTGACTGTTGTTGTTTTTTCACTATGTATATGACAGTATAAAGTGTAGCTCTGGATCACAAAGTACTTACTCTGGTGAGCTGAAGGAATTTTGAGGTAAAATAGCTTTCTTTTTTATATGATGTTTTTTTATATGATGTTAAGGTGATATTTCAGCTTTTTAAGTGATTTAGCATTTGGGTATTATGTCACTTTAAGGGAGTTCTGCCCCTTTGGAGTCTGCATTATAATTTATCTCCAGGCTGTAATGTTTTTGAAAATTAGGCCGTTAGTAGTCTGTAGAAGCAAACACAGAAATAGGCTTCACCTGCTGAGAGACTACTGCACTACAGCTATAATGATAAGGTTCTAGAGAAGAAGCACTCTAATAAGCATGGCAGGTGGTGATATACCTTTGCAACCTGCAATGCTGCAAACAAAACTATTTTGTATGAAATGAATTAACAATTATAAAAGTTATAAACTTCAAACTACCAAAGGGCATAAGATAAAGTAAAAAGCTATATATCAGCATGCTAAGTATCATGGGGATTTTTAGTCAGTACTACAGCTGACATAGCTTTAGTACTGACCAAAATAAGTCACTAGCTTAAAACAGCTCAACCAATTTAATAGAAATTTGGCAGTTTTGTAGTCGTTAGTAATTTCAGCACAATTACATTTTTTTTCAAATTTAAACAGAAACTTTGTCCAAACTTAAATGGACACTGAACCCATTTTTTTTTTTCTTTCGTGATTCAGATAGAGCATGACATTTTAAGCAACTTTAAAATTTACTCATATTATCAAATTGTCTTCATTCTCTTGGTATCTTAATTTGAAATGCAAGAATGTAAGTTTAGATGCCGGCCCATTTTTGGTGAACAACCTGGGTTGTTCTTGCTGATTGGTGGTTAAATTCATCCACCAATAAAAAGTGCTGCTCAGAGTACTGAACAAAAAAAAGCTTAGATGCCTTTTTTTTTCAAATAAAGATAGCAAGAGAACGAAGAAAGATTGCTAATAGGAGTAAATTAGAAAGTTGCTTAAAATTGCATGCTCTATCTGAATAACGAAATAAATAATTTGGGTTCAGTGTCCCTTTAAACTATAGATGTCCTACCAGATAGCTATAATTATATTACAAAAAATTGTAAAAATAATTACCTTCCTGGATGTTCCATTTTCAGATTTTTTATTAGAGGACCATCAATGTTTTTATTTATGTAATATGCATCAACAATTAATTATTACAAAATAAATGTTTATAAGTATCTGCACAATGAATATTATTATGCACTTCAGTGACATATATATTATCCTTTGTCTTATTTCCTCTAATGGGGCTATTTAAGGGCAGATACAAATGAGCTACTGCAGTTATAAAGCAAGCACTGTATAAAGTAGCCAGGTTAGACTTGGAAAGTCTGGAGTATGCACTTCAACAACTTTTAATAATCAACTTTAAATTACAATTTTTTTTTCTACAGCTATGCAATAAATTAACAAATTATCAGCTAGATTACAAGTTTTGCGGTATGGTGCGGTACGGCTATACTGCTGATAAATTGGCCATTGCGCATGGAGTAGCAGGTCTCCCGTATTACAAGTTGTGGCGGTATAGTTGTACCGCTATCGTTTTAGCCTGTAACGCATTGTCCATTCTGCACTCAAAAAATGACGTGCAGGATTTTCCATTGCGCTGTATTACAGGTTGTGCGGTCCGGCTAAAATGCTTGCGTTACAGCCTATAATGACACAATCCATTCCGCAATCTTCTGAGACCAGTAGTTATGAATTTTGCAAAACAAACATGTTTCACAAAATTCATAACTAAAATGTTACAAAGTACACTAACACCCATAAACTACCCTATTAACCCCTGAACCTTCATCCCCAGCATCACAAGTACTATATAAAACCTAATAACCCCTAATCCACCGCCCACCCACATCGCACCTATTAAATAAACCTATTAACCTTAATCCGTTGCCCACCCACATTGCAAACACTATATAAACCTATTAACCCCTAAACCGCTGACCCTCACATCGCCAACACTATAATAAAGTATTAACCCCTAAATCACAAGCCCCCCACATAGCAACTAATAAACTAAACATATTAACCCCTAAACTGCCGGCCCCTACATCACAAAACACTAAATTAAACTATTAACCCCTAAACCTAACACCCCCTAACTTTAAATTAAAAGTACAATATATCTTAAAATAAATAAAAATTTACCTGTGAAATAAAAAAAAACTAAGATTAAACTATAAATTAACCAAACATAACTATTCTAATAAAATAAACTCCAAATTAAAAATCCCAAATTACATGATTAAAAAAACCTAACACTATGAACAAATAAAAAGTCTAAATTACAAATTTAAACCTATCACTATGTAATAATTTTAAAAAAATCTAACATTACAAAAAAAAAACGCTAACATTTTGAAAAATAAAAACACTAAGATTACAAAAATAAAAAACAAAATTATCCAAAATAATGAAAATTACACCTACTCTAATAGCCCTATAAAAACAAAAAAGTCACCCCAAAATAAAAACACCCCCTAACCTAACAATAAACCACCAATAGCCCTTAAAGGGAAATTCAAGTAAAAATAAACTTGTTTGATTCAGAAAGAGCATGTAGTTTTAAGACTCTTTCCAATTTACTTCCATTATAAAATTTTGCACAATCTTGAAATATACACACTTTCTGTGGAACAAGATCCTACTGAGAATGTGCATAAGCTCACAGGGTATACGTATACTAGTCTGTGATTGGCTGATGTCTGTCGCATGATACAGGGAGCTGGAAAATATAAGAAAGAATAAATTTGTCAGAAAAACAATAACAACCAATAGGATTTCAGTAGCTCTCATCCTATGGGCTGATTTGAAAATGTCAGCCAATAGGAATGCAAGGTACCCCATTTTTAAACGGGTAGCTTGCATTCAAGCTTCAGTGTGTGGAGGTGATCGTATGAAGAAGATCCTCCTTGCTGGATGTCCGCGTCGCCGGCGACGATGCTCCATACCTCCACAGCTCCACACCACTGGGATGCAGAAGGATGTCCAGACTTCCGGAACTGTGAGTAGATTTTCTGGGTTTTTTTATTTTTTTTATTTATTTATTTATTTTTCTTTTTAGATTTCTTTTTTTTTTTTAGATTAGGGATGGGCAGTAAAAGAGCTGAATGCCCTTTTAAGGGCAATGCCCATACAAATGCCCCTTTAGGGGCAATGGGTATCTTAAGGTTTTTTTTATTTTAGGGGGTTGATTGGGTGAGGGGAGGGTGTTTTTATTTTGGGCTGGCTTTTTAGTTTTTATAGGGCTATTAGATTAGGTGTAATTTTTATTATTTTGGATAATTTTTTTTTTTTATGTTTTGTAATCTTAGTGGGGTTTTTTTTTTTTTAATTATTTTATAGTGTTAGGTTTATTTAAATTTGTATTTTATTTTTTTTATTTTTTCGTGGTGTTATTTTTTTTTAATCATGTAATTTAGCATTTGTAATTTATTTTATTTCATTAGAATAGTTATATTATTATATGTTAATTTATAGTTTAATCTTAGTTTTTTTTTTTATTTCACAGGTATTTATTTATTTTAAGATAATTATATTGTAACTTTCAATTTAAAGTTAGGGGGTGTTAGGTTTAGGGGTTAATAGTTTAATTTAGTGTTTTGCAATGTGGGGGGCTGGCAGTTTAGGGGTTAATAGGTTAGGTTTATTAGTTGCGATGTGGGGGGCTGGCAGGTTTATGGGTTAATACTTTATTATCGTGTTGGCAATGTGGGGGGGCTGGCAATTTAGGTGTTAATAGGTTTATATAGTGTTGGTGATGTGGGTTAAAAGGTTATTTGATAATCGCGATGTGGGGGGCTGGCTGTTTAGGGGTTAATAGGTTTATTTAGTGTCGGCTATGTCGGGGGTGGCGGATTAGGGGTTATTCATTTTATTTAGTGTCGGAGAGCGGCAGATTAGGGGTTAATAACTTTATTTAGTGTTGGAAATGTTGGGGGACAGCGGATTAGGGGTATTTAGACCAGGGATTTATGTTAGGGTGTTGGGTTTTAACGTAACTTTCTCTTCCCCATAGACATCAATGGAGTTTTGTTATGGCGATCACCATTCCGTGATCGCAGGTGTTTTTTTCTGACACTTTCTCCATTGATGTCTATGGGGGAAAGCGTTCATGAGCATGTGAACTCAGGCCTTGGGTTTTGTGCGGTATGGAGCTTAACAAGAGAAGGTTTTTCTGTAACTTTTTTTGCGTTCTTTATGCACCCGGTAAGAAAAATTGTAATCTTGCTGTATGTGAATGGGGCTCTTAAGAATGTACCTTGGCTGCTATTTTTCAACATCTACCAATTGCCTTAGTTGGAGTAGCCATCCAAATTTGTTACTGGTGTAGACACAGCTAGCCACTTGTTTTACAGTTCAATATCAGATAATTCCCACAGAGCCATTTTAGGGACAAATATCTGGGTTAGGTTTCTGATATCTGTCATGTACACTTCTAATTATCACAATAGGAAAATCTGCAATTTTAGACTTCTATTAGAGGAAAAGAGGATAAATAAATAATAGTATATTTCAAAGTAATTTACTACACATAATTAAACTCCAGGGAATTTAGTTTCAGTTTTATGTTCCATTCATTAACTGAAAGGTTAGAGATTCTAAAAGGACTAAAGCCCATTACAATATCCTGTGATGTGTTTTTTTAGTTACTGGTTGGTAGTGAAACGATTTAACTGAACAATGTGACTAGATGAAAAGAAAATGCACTAAACAAACACACAAATACTAACAGCACAGTATAATGAAATGTATGTATGATATATGAGTCACATATTAGTTTATTAGTGTTTTTTACAATTAGCAAAGAAAAAGCTTGCTGTATGCGAGTAAAAACTCTAAGAAAGTGTCACACAGAACAATTGTAAACTGAGAAATAGAAAAATAACAATGCTGAAGCATCCTCTTGTGGTCTTGCATAGCAGGCAAAATGTAGATGCCATAAATAATCTAAATCAAATACTAAAATAATAGTAAACGCTAAATTAAAGTAATAGGGTAGATGACTTGCAAACTGCATTTGATAGCAACAAGGACCCTGCATTATGATAACCCTGTCACTATCATTTGTGGTGCTAGCAGTTAATCACTTGTCAGAAGAGAAGTAATTAACAACTGCACAGTGTCAGCCTAAAATGAATACATTAACAATTGATTGATATGGGCAATCTATAACATTTCTATTTGTGTGCTCATATTACAAGTCAATTTTTATTTTTAGTGCTCAAGCAATAGTTAAGCGCACACTAACATCTGTGTGTTAGATGTCATTGATGTGCTAAATCCCTCACATTATGGTAGTGGAGGGCCCTCTAGTGGGCCTGGAACAAAATTAAGGGTTTACCAACTTGAAGTCTGGAGTAATGCTAAATGGTGTTGTTACAATGTTGCAATGTGGAGAGGAGGTGTCTGTTTCTTACCTTTATAGGGTCCTGCAACAATGAGATCAGCCTCTTTCGGTTTCCAGACTTCAAGGAGAAGGTTTCTGAAGTTGGCTGAAGGTTCTTGAAGTGAAGCATGGAGAGATCCAAGAGAAGATCTGTTCCTCCCAAGCGTTACAGGGAGGTTGTGGAGATGGCTGCGAGGAAAAAAGGACCTGCAAAGCAAAGACAGGGGCCTGAGTCAGAAGATGTGGTACCTCCCACTCCCCAAAAATCCCCACCAGCTAGGAGTTTTAATAAGGGAAAGGGGAAAGCTGGGGGAACCGTAGGGGGTACAGGCCCTAAGGGGAAGGCCCAGACTAGTGGGGTTAAGGAAGTAGCATCCAGCCCTGGGCCGCAGCCAGGCAGGGTTATCTCTACTGTGAGGGGTGCTATGGTGGGAACTGAGAGGGGGTCAAATCCGGTGGCCCCAGCGGATGCAGGGGCCAGCCTAGCAGGGCAGATTGCGGCCTTGCCACCGGCGGCCTTGGTGGCGGTCCTAGCCTTGGCCCAGTCTTTCACTGGGGGCTCTCCTGTGGGGGATCGGGGCCTTGGCGTTGCTGGCGCGGGGGCCGGCGGTGGTATGGGACCAGGCCCAGAGCGTAGCCACATTGCAGAGTGCGCAGCGGAGTCTGGCCCTTCGGATGGCGGTTCCCGCGAGATCTCCTCCTCCGAGAGTTTTGAGGAGGAGGGAGATCGCGGCCGCCATTCTGAGGGAGGACATGGAGGTGAACGGTCCGGCTCGCGTGACCGGAGCCCCGAAGGTAACTTGGGGGGACTCCGGGTTGCGAGCGGGTCACCAGGGGGGCAGGCAGGTAGCAGTGGGGGTCACTTACCGGGTAGGAGTATGGCTGATGGTCCGGGTGCCGGGAGGAGAACGAGTGGCGCAGTTGGCTCCCACGTGGCTATGCATGTTGATAGTGCGCATGCGCACAGGGCGGTAGATCGCTGTCCTCATGCGGGCCCATCAGGTGTGTCAGGCAGATCAGTGTGTTCAGGGGAAAGGCCTTCAGAGCGGCCTAGCACGAGTGCACAGGTGGTGGTTACAGATAGAGGCAATGAAGGGCAAAGGCCCGCGATTGTTGTGAGAGAGAGTGGAGGCACATTACGGAGCGCTGGTAGAGGGGTCGCATCGGGACAAGCTTGCATCCCTCGGCATTCAGACTCATGGGCATGAAGTTTGAAGGGGATTATTATGTGGACAGGTGTTTGCCGATGGGCTGCTCATTGTCCTGTTCCCTCTTCGAGTGTTTTAGCTCGTTCCTGCATTGGGTAGTGTATAAGGCGTCCAGTGGGGGAGCAGTGGCTCACTACTTGGACGATTTCTTGCTGGTTGGGAGGGCCGGTTCCACGGAGTGTGAACGGCTTATGGAGGTCATGCAGGACATGATGTCACGCTTTGGAGTGCCGCATGCGGACGACAAAACGCAGGGGCGTTGCACCTGTCTCACATTTCTGGGGATAGAAATAGACACAGTGCAGGCGGAATGCAGGCTACCCATGGACAAGGTTATTCGGATGTTGGATGCGGTCCGAAGGCTGAAAGAGGCAAGCAGGGTGGCAATAAAAGAGGTGCAGTCACTGCTGGGCCTCCTGAATTTTGCGGGTAGGGTGATCCCGATGGGTAGAGCATTTAACCGCAGATTGGAGGGCCTTCTGAAAGGCCCTACCGGTCTGGCGAAATGGGCAAGTGTTTCGGCAGACGTCAGGGAGGACCTGGAGATATGGGAAAAATTCTTGGTGAATTTTAACGGGGTGTGTCTATGGAGGGGTAGGAAAGTACCTAACAAGGCAATAAACTTGTACACGGATGCAGCGGGGGGTTTCGGGTATTGAGCATACCTGGATGGTGAATAGAGCGCTGCTCCATGGCCAAGGGAATGGATAGCTGCGGGATACACCAAAAACCTGACGCTTTTGGAATTATTCCCGATAGTGGTGGCTGTGGAAATTTGGGGGGATAGATTGGCTAATAGAGAGGTGGTGTTCTGGACGGACAACCTGAGTGTGGTATATGCCATTAACAGGCTGTCTGCATCATCACCAGCGGTGGTGTGCTGCCTGCGGCATCTGATGTTACGATGCTTGCAGTGCAATATACAATTTACCGCCAAACACGTCCCGGGAGTGCAGAACATTATTGCGGATGCATTCTCTCGATTTAAATTGGAGCAGTTTAGAGCAGCGGCACCCATGGTGGCAGAGGAGGGGTTAACATGCCCTTCTTCTCTTTCGCAGCTGGTGAAGGTTGGATGAGCATACTGGCCTTGGTTAAGGCATCTTTGGCGCCAAGGACATGGTCAGCTTATAAGAGTCACTGGGACTGCTGGGAGGCATTCTGTCAACGCAGAGGATTGCAGGTACAAAGGGCTTCTAGAGTACTGGTGTTAGATTGGTTGGCTATATTGCGGTCGGAAGGGGTCAGTAAGGCTGGCACGAGCGGTAGGCTATCGGCGTTGGCTTTCTTTAACAAGGCGCTTGGCTTGGAGGACCACTCTGGAACATTCCTAGTAAGGAAGGTGTTGAAAGGGTGGGGCAGGTTGGCCCCCCGGCAAAAAGATCGGAGGGAACCCATTACCCAGGAGAGGCTGAGGGCATTGGCAAAGGGCATGACAAAAGTGTGCACCTCAGATTATGAGCAGCTTCTTTTTAAAACGGCATTTGCATTGGCGTTTGCAGGAGCGCTCAGGGTGGGGGAACTTGTGGCGTCGGCCAAAGATAAGGGCCGCGGTGGAATACAGTTAGGTCACGTCCGTTTGACGGACGGGGGGCTCCTGCTGTTTGTACCCAGGTCCAAGACGGACCAGGAGGGGGTGGGGGCATGGTTACCCCTAGAACAACAGGAGTTTGAGGATTGCTGCCCGGTGTTTTGTGTGGAGCAATACCTTAAGGTGAGGCCGGAGGGCGGGCAACTGCTACTGATACATGAGGACGGTTTGGCCCTGTCGGTCTTTCAATTCCGCCAGGTACTGGCAAAAACGGCTAAACATGCAGGGCTGGATCCGAGCAGGATCACCCCGCATTCTTTTAGAATTCGCGCAGCGACCAACGCAGCTCAAAAAGGAGTTGCGGTGGCGGAGAATAAGCGCTTGGGTAGATGGAAATCCTCCCAGTATAAAACGTATATTAGGCCGGCAAAAGGGCAATGCTAGAGCGCAGGCATGTTGAGGGTCAATATTCCAAGGAAGGGGTTTTTTCTTGGGGGACCCAGGCTGTGCAGGGGCATTTTGTTCATGGTGGTGTACTCTGTTTCATCAGGTGTTGAGAATGTGAAAGCGCCTCCGGTTCGTGTATGGATAGTAGGCCATTCATACATCCATTGGGCTCATCTCAGGGCGTTGCGATCGCCGGAGGGACAGCAACTTGGATTCCCAATGTCCAAGGCAAGCTTTCGGTGGTTAGGGCGCAGGGGATTGTCGTGGGCCGATTTGCTGGCACTCTTACAGGAGGCGCACAAAAGGTGGGGGCGGCCTAACATTTTAGTGCTGCACCTCGGGGGAAATGACTTGGGGGCATTGCCCACGCTGGATTTGATCAAGAGAATGACAGCAGATGTGCAATGGATGCACACTTGGTTGCAGGGTGTGACTTTTGGGTGGTCAAATGTAGTTGCTCGACTGCACTGGCGGCATATTGTCACACAGAGGGCTGCATATAATGTGCGCAAGAAGGTGAAGAGGGAGATGGGAAGAGCGATAACGGGCATTGGGGGTTTCGTGGTTAGGCACGAAACGATAACGGCCGACAAAAGGGACCTATTTAGGCCAGATGGAGTACACCTTACGGACGTAGGGTTGGATATGTTCCTAAGGGACGTCAGGGGAGCATTGTTGGGGGTTATTCGTTAATATGAGTGCTGAAATGGTTGGTGTTGCAATCTGTTAAATCGTTATATTGTTATTGTTATGTTAGTTAAATTATGGTTAATTACTGGGTTCCTGTTGGTTTGGTTTGGCGGCAAGAGTTCGCCTGGCTCTTGTGGCGGTTGGTCAATGCCCTGGGGAGCGGGCACAAGGAGAGAAGAGTGACGGTCCTGGAAAAGGGAGGGGTTATGCCTGCCAGGTGCCGGCCTGGGGGTCCTCTCCCTCGCAATGGGACCGAAGACCTCTGAACATCACAGCTCTCTCTGAGTGCCATGGGGCGTGACAGCCGGGTGTCACGCTGCAGGTATCGAAAGGGGCCTTGACCATCTGCTAGTAGGGGCTAGGTTAGGGTGAGATGCCGCCAACGTTTAGGATCACGAACTTGTTGCCAAGTTTCGTTGATAGGTTGATCAAGTGCCTAAGGGTAATTTGAATGACACTTAGGCACAAGTTAAAGCGTTTATTTAATAAACGTGAACCGTGACCGGTTCTTTCTCCCAAAAAAGTGGTGTTGTGTCTTATTTACTAGATAAGGTATTAGACAGTATAGATGGTTTAAACCTTATGGTAGTGGAGGGCCCTCTAGTGGGCCTGGAACAAAATTAAGGGTTTACCAACTTGAAGTCTGGAGTAATGCTAAATGGTGTTGTTACAATGTTGCAATGTGGAGAGGAGGTGTCTGTTTCTTACATTTAAAGGGTCCTGCAACAATGAGATCAGCCTCTTTCGGTTTCCAGACTTCAAGGAGAAGGTTTCCCCGCCCACCCATCCCTGGATGAAGAGATTGGCGGCTACGATGCGGCTGTGTAGGGTGAGTTGGCTCGGCAGGGGTGGGTTTAATTGAGCTAGCCAGCAGTAAGACCGAGCCTTTAATGTAGCCATCCACCCCTGCGGTTGAGTTGTACGATTCGGCTGGCAGGGGGTGCCTTACCAGGCTGGTTGGACATGCCTCAGCTGGCGGTTGGTCAATGCCCTGGGGAGCGGGCACAAGGAGAGAAGAGTGACGGTCCTGGAAAAGGGAGGGGTTATGCCTGCCAGGCGCCGGCCTGGGGGTCCTCTCCCTCGCAATGGGACCGAAGACCTCTGAACATCACAGCTCTCTCTGAGTGCCATGGGGCGTGACAGCCGGGTGTCACGCTGCAGGTATCGAAAGGGGCCTTGACCATCTGCTAGTAGGGGCTAGGTTAGGGTGAGATGCCGCCAACGTTTAAGATCACGAACTTGTTGCCAAGTTTTGTTGATAGGTTGATCAAGTGCCTAAGGGTAATTTGAATGACGCTTAGGCACAAGTTAAAGCGTTTATTTAATAAACGTGAACCGTGACCGGTTCTTTCTCCCAAACCAGTGGTGTTGTGTCTTATTTACTAGATAAGGTATTAGACAGTAAGAAGGACAGAATAGATGGTTTAAACCTTATAGACTAACCAAAAAATTCATATCCGATATCGCTCAAGTGCTAAGCTGGATGTGTGCTAAGCAATGCTGTAGTAGTGGAGTTCTTCATTTTGTCCTGTGATATATACTGTTTTAATGAAAGTTAAAGTAATTATGTATGCATATTTATGTTTTGTGTATAACTATTGCTTAAAACTTCTTTCCACATCATTTTCATGCATTCATGAATTTTGTTAAGAAAACTAGATAGTGATAACAGTTTATTTTAAGTCTCAAAGCGAGCTAAATTTTACTGCATTATTTTGTATTTTGCTTAAGTGCAACATTTAAAGGGAAAATTACTCAATCCTTTTTTATTAATTAAAAGATAGATGATCCCTTTATTACCCATTCCCCAGTTTTGCATAACCAACACGGTTATATTAATATACTTTTACCTCTGTGATTACCTTGTATCTAAGCCTTTTCAGACTGCCCTCTTATTTCAGTTTTTTGACAGACTTGCATTTTAGCCAATCAGTACTGACTCAGAAGTTCCTCCATGGTAGTGAGCACATTGTTATCTATATGGTACACATGAACTAGCAGTGTCTCACTGTGAAAAACTGTCAAAATGCACTGAGATAAGAGGTTGCCTTCAAGTAGCATATGCGCCTACCAAAGAATACTAAAAGAACAAAGAAAATTTGTTGATAAAAGTAATTTGGAAAATTGTTTAAAATTGCATGCCCTATCTGAATCAGGAAAGTTTGATTTTGACTAGACTGTCACTTTAACTCATCACTACAAGCGCCATGAGCATACTAATATAGCTCTCTGTGCTATCCATTAAAATTATAAGGTGCACAAAAATGGTTTTGGCTGCTTTTAAGATGCATTCGTTAAAATATCTAACCATTCTCTTGTAATACCAGATTCTATGTTATTCTTTGTACAAGGTCACGCAAAAGAAAATGCACCTGCGTTATTGTGTTCCAGCTGTAATCTAGGCCATGATGTTTAATCATACATTGTAGTTAAATGCTTTACATTTCATTACTTTATTTGCTTACTTTTCTTATAATTTAACTCTGAACATTCTCTTTCTACCCCTCCAGAGAGGCTGAAGTAGATATTGGGGGTAGTGATGTCGTGAACCTAAAATTTTCGGTTCGTGAACGGCGGACTCGAACTTCTGGTATTGTTTGCGAACCCGCGAACCGCACGAACCGCCATTGACTTCAATAGGCAGGCGAACTTTAAAACCTACAAGGACTCTTTCTGGCCACAATAGTGATGGAAAAGTTGTTTCAAGGGTACTAACACCTGGACTGTGGCATGCTGGAGGGGGATCCATGGCAAAACTCCCATGGAAAATTACATATTTTATGCAGAGTCTGCTTTTAACCCATAATGGGCCTAAATCAACTAACATTCCCAAATTGTTTGCAATAACGTGCTCTAAAATATCAGTTATGATGTCGTATCTATCAGTTAGTGTAAGGGTTACGGCCGCATCACAGTGACAGAGCAAACTCCAAGTGTTATGCACCGCAATCAACCACAAACAGTCCACTTGCACAACCATGAGATAGATAGATTTGATAGATAGATAAATAGATTACATAGCTCAATAGATGTAGATGCAATATACATTCGATCGATACGAATTACATCGATCAATAGATGCAATATACATTTGATAGATACGAATGTTATCGAATCAAAGATGCAATATACATTTTATAGATACGAATGACATCAACCAAAATATGTAATATACATTTTATAGATACGAATTACATCGATCAATAGATGCAATCTACATTTGATTGATACGTTTGATAGTTTGATCGATTTGATCGATTTGATATATAAATAAATTGATTTGAAATATATATAATTTCCCTGACAGAGTATAACAATAAGACATGTGGTCTGTGACCCGTGGTGTGTTAAGTAGTAATATTCTTAACATTTTACTAACACCTGTTACTCCCCCTATCAGATGAGGTCTATATGGCCTTCATTTATGGAACCGGGAGATGGAAGAAGATGATTGTTCTGTCCTCTTACTTCAAATTTGTCAGAAACACAAGTGGCTGTCTCAAAACATCCCGGACAGAAGATAGGATAGATAGATATACATAGATTGATAGTTAGATAGAATCGATAGAAGAGAAATAGATAGATTTGTTAGATATATAATAACCCTGATAAAGTCTAATAATTAAACATGCGTTCTTGGACCCAACTAGGTTGTGTTAAGTAGTACTATTCTTCGCACTTTCAGCCCTGTAACTCCCCCTATTGGTGGAGGTCTATATGGCTGTTATGATTACCCTGACAAAGTATAACAACAAAACACGTGGTCTTGGACCCATAGTAATTTTGTTGTGTTAAGTAAAACTTTTCTTATCACTTGAATCCCTCTTACCCCCCTTTTGTTGGAGCTCTATATGGCCTGCATGATTAGCCTGACAAAGTATAATAATAAAACATCTGGTCTTGGACCCATGGTAATTAGGTTGTGTTTAAGTAGTACTATTCTTATAACTGTAATCCCTGTTACTCCCCCTATCAAGGGAGGTCTATATGGCCTGCATGATTACCCTGACAAAGTATAACATCAAGACACACGGTGTTGGACCCATGATAACTAGCTTGTGTTAATTAGTACTTTTCTTAGCACTTTAATCCCTGTTACCCCCCCCCCATTGGGGGTGGTCTATATGGCCTGCCTGATTACCCTGAAAAAATATAATAATAACACATGCGGTCTGGTACCCATTTGAATTAGGTTGTGTTTTAAGTACTACCATTCTTAGCACTTTAATCTCTGTAACTCCCCCTATTTGGTGAGGTCTATACGGCCTGGATGATTACCCATACAAAATATAATAATAAGACATCTGCTCTTGGTCTGCAACCCATGGTAACTATGTTGTGTTAATTAGTAATGTCCTTAGCATTTTAATAGCTGTTACTCATACTCACCCTATCGGTGGAGGTCTATATGGCCTGCATGATTACCCTTACAAAATATAATAACCAAACATATGCTCTGGGACCCATGGTAAGTAGGTTGTGTTAAGTAGTACTGTTCTTTGCTGTTTAATACCTGTTACAACACCAAATGGTGGCAGGTCTATCTGGCCTTCATGATTAGCTACACCCAAACACAAAAAAAAGCAGAGTGGTCTTAGACTAACACCCATGGCTAACTCGGTTGTTTCAATTAGTACTATTCTTAGCACTTTCATCCCTGTTACGGGTGGTCTACATGGCCATCATGATTAGCCGAACAAAATACTACAATCCAACCTTTGCTCAGTCTTCATAGGCCCTTCATTGGCTGTATTTTGATAGTACAGTTCTTATTTTTATAGCTGATACAACACCGAATGGTGACAGCTCTATATGGCCTGCATGATTAGCCGCACCCAAAACAAAAATAAAGCCAAGCGGTCTTGGATTAACACCCATGGCTAACTCTGTTGTTTCAAGTAGTACTATTCTTAGCACTTTCATCTCATCCCTGTTACTTCCAGGACTCTCGGTGGTGGTCTACATGGCCATCATGATTACCATCACCAAAATATAACAACAATACGTGCGTGCAGGGAACCATGGTAAGGTTACTTCCTTTCGCAAAATTGAGTATAACAGTTGCAGGCAGAGGTTCTGACCCTGCATTATGGCTGCACCTCTCCCTAAAAGAGGCATGCGTTACAGAGTCTGTGGGCATGTATGCAAAGAGCTGGCCTGCCTAAAAAGAGGAGCAAGTCTGTACAGGTTGTTCTCCTTCAGCCGTTTTATACGCTGTCCCATGGCCACAACCCTCAACAACCACAACAGAATGAAACACCACATATGCCATCCTTTTGAACAACAGAGTACAGGTTTGGGATTGCCTTTTGTGAAAAGAAATTTCTGCCAGGTACCTTCCACTGCGGTGTCCCAATAGATACAAATTTTTTGAAAGCATCAGACTCCACCAGCTTGTATGGTAAAAGCTGGCATGCTAAGAGTTCAGACAAGCCAGCTGTCAGACGCCGGGCAAGGGGGTGACTTTGAGAATATGGCTTCTTACGCTCAAACATGTCCTTGACAGACAGCTGACTGTGGGCAGATGACCAGGAACTGCTACGTAAGAGAGACTCAGTGGAGGATGGTTGAGAGGGGGCAAGGAGGACAGCACTTGTTGACGTAGCTGAAGATGCTGGAGCAGGAGGAGGAGGGCGGCTTTCACTTTGTGTGCTGCTTCTACTCATGTGTTCTTCCCATCAGCCTTTGTGATGGGAGACCATGTGCCTTCGCAAAGCAGTTGTACCTAGGGTGGCTGTTGGACTTCCCATGACTCAGTTTCTTTTGGCACAGGTTGCAAATGGCATCACTGTTGTCAGAGGCAGACACACAAAAAAAATGCCACACTGCTGAGCTCTGCGATGACGGCATTCTGGTGGTGGCAACAGCATGCGTTGATGGGCGTCGGCGTGCTGTCTGGCTGACCCCGGGTGCCGATGCATGCTGTCTGACTGTGCCACTAGCTCCTTGAGACAACCTCCCCATGCTTCCAAATCGTCTCCTCCTCCTCCTCTCTGTCTCCCCATCTGAACTTTCCCCCTCTTCTTCTTCTCTTCTAGCAGGCACCCACGTAACATCCACCGACACATCATCATCAACCGCTTCACTTGTATCTGACACATCAAGAAAGGAAGCAGCAGAGGGTACAACATCATCATCATCATCACACCGTACCTCCATGTCGGTAATGCTGCCTGACTGAGACTGATCACTATTATCTACATCCTCTGTCAATGATGGTTGTGCATCACTCATTTCTTCCAAATGATGTGTCAATAACTCCTGTGACAGATCAAGTGAAGCGGCTGTGGTGCTAGTGTTGGTGGTGGCGACAGGTGGGGGAGTGGCACTGGTCACTTGAGACCTGCCCAAAGCACAGCTGGACGTAGATGGTGCATCAAGGTTAGGAGGACTAGCAGCGGAAGCTGAAGAAGATTGGGTGTCCTGTGTTAGCCATTCAACTAGGTCCTCCTCAGAACTTTTTGCGTCCACCCCTGGCACCCGGCGTCTGAACAATGTGCATATTTGTAGGGTCTAAAGGAATCACAGCACAATGACCACAGAACCTGCGGGTGGCTTGCCTCTGACTGTCATTTTTTTTTAAAAATGGACACTAACAATACTATTACACCAATTGAGTGGCACTGTGAAAGTGGGCACATTATACGCTGTGAGACTGACAACAACAAAAAAGACAGATGTTTTAAAAATCACAAATTGTTAATTTTTTTAAATATTAAAAGTACTGTGACAACAAATATGATTGTTGGCACTAGTTGGCAAATGGGCCTGTCTGGCACACACGCTGGGAGAAAGGAAACTGCAATTCAATGGCACTAGGAGACTGAAGAATCACAGTCAAAACAGTTATGATTAACAAAAATTCCAATACTGTTACAATAAATATGATTAGTGGCACTAATTGGCTAGTTGGGACTGGCACACAGGCAGGCAGGAGGAAAATGAAATTCAAGGGCACTAGTAGACTGCAGATTGACAGTCAAAACAGTGATGATTGACAAATTTTGCAATGTTGTTAAAAGAAATATGATTGCTGGCACTAATTGGATAGTTGGGCCTGGCACACAGGCTGGCAGGCAGGAGAAAAGTGCAATTCAATGGCACAAGCAAACTGAGGATTAAGATCAACAATCAAAAAACTTTTAATTTTAATTAGTAACTATACTGTGACAACAATTATGATTGGTGTGAATAGTTGGCAAGACGGCCTGGCACAAAAGGCTGGCAGGCAGGAGGTAAATGCAATTCAAGGACACTAGGAGACTGAATACTGACAGTCAAAACAGTGATGATTGACAATTTTTGCAATACTGTTAAAAGAAATATGATTGCTGGGAATAATTGGCTAGGTGGGCCTGGCACACAGCAGGCTGCAAGGCAGGAGGAAAGTGCAATTCAATGGCACGAGCAAACTGAGGATTCAGAACAACTATTACCAAAAATTTTAATTTTTAATTATTAAGAATACTGTGACAACAAATATGATTGGTGTAAATATTTTGAAAGTAGGCCTGGCACACAGGCTTGGAAGGCTGTAGAAAAGTGCAATTCAATGGCACGAGCAAACTGAGGAATAAGATCAACAATCAAAATTGTTTTAATTTTAATAAGTAACTATACTGTGACAAAAATTATGATTGGTGTAAATAGTTGGCAAGACGGCCTGGCACAAAAGGCTGGCAGGCAGGAGGTAAATGCAATTCAATGGCACTAGGAGACTGAATATTTGCAGTCCAAAAAATTATGATTTTTATTTTTTTATATACTGTTACAAGAATTATGATTGGTTCCACTAATTGGCTAGTTGGGCCTGGAAAACACGCTGGCAGTAGGAAAGTGCAATTCAATGGCACGAGCAAACTGAGGAATCACAAGCGATCAATTTGGAATTTTAAAGATTAACAATACTTTTACAACAACTAGGATTGGTGGCACTAATTGGCTAGTTTGTGCCTGGCACACAGGCTGCCAGGCAGGAGGAAACTGCAATTCAATGGCCCTAGTAGACTGAATATTTGCAGTACAAAAAATTATGATTTTTAATTTTTTTGATACTGTTACAAGAATTATGATTGGTGCCACTAATTGGCTAGTTGGGCCTGGCACACAGGCTGGAAGATATGAGTCATGGATGGTAGGTAGGGCAGCTATTTAACACAGTATGCTGTGTAAGTGACAAAAACACAGGCCTGATAGAAAATTAAGATAGATTACACTAGCAAAATATTTAAAAATTTTAGATTTTAATATTAAAATTATGTTAAGAAGTGCAATGCACATATGAGTGGTCGCACTGGCTGGCTGCTACGTAGGGCAGCAATTAACAACAGTATGCTGTGTAAGTCAGATAGACAGTTAGACACAGGCCTGATAGAAAATAAAATTAGATTACACTAGCATAATGATTTAAAGATTTTTTTGGGGGGAATTTAAAGAAAAAAGGTTAAGCACATACATATGAGTCGTGTCTGATAGCCTTGGAAGGGCAGCTATTAAAAACAGTAGGCTCTGTAAGTCAGATACACACACGCCTGATAGAAAATACTATTAGATTACACTAGAAAAATGATTTAAATTATTTTTTGGGGGGGGGAAATTAAAAAAAGGTTAAACACATATGAGTCATGGCTCATAGACTAGGGAGGGCAGCAAGTGAACACGGTAGGCTCTGTATGTCAGCAAAACACACAGGCCTGATAGAAAATTATATTAGATTACACTATCAAACAAATTTAAACTTTTTTTTTATATATATTTAAATTAAGGTGAAGAAGATATGAGTGGTGGGTGGCTGCCTGGCACAGACCAATTAACCAAAAGACTGAAAAAAATGAGGTATATTAATGCTGAGTGAGCCTGACAGACAGATAGATTACACTAGCAAAATATTTTTTTTTTATTTTTTATTTTTTTATTTAAAATAATGTTATAAACGAATATTAACACTGGTGGCTGGCTGTCATGATCCGGTGTACATGCGCTCAGGACACAGACCCTCGGGGCAGTGGTAGGGATTTGAAGACACCGACCCCTGACCCGGGGAAGAGTATCCTGGACGTGGATAGATGATATTCTGTGATTCATAGTTGCTAGAAGTTATTGTAGAATAAATGGAGAGTGCAACATTTGTATACAATATATTCTGAGTTCACTGTGACTTATAGTTAGTTAATAGAAGTAACTGCAGGATTCAATGAGAGAAAAATATAGCAATGTGGAATGTTCAGGCTTCAGAGTAATCTGGTAAAGGATTGACACTTAGATGCAAACTAAGGTTTGTTGCAGGTTCACAGTACATAATATTATATGAAGCTGTATGTCAGAGTTAAAGCACAGCTGCACAGGTACTTATACAAGCTGCAAGTTTAGGCATTAATTACTGTTTGTGCATTTAGATGCAAACTTGGTTTGTTGCAGGTTCACAGTACATATTATTATAAAGAGCTGTATGTCAGTAATTAGCAGAGCAGCACAGATGAAAGTTAAGTTTAAGGCATCAATTACTGTTTGAACATATTTTGGAGAATCACATGAAAGCTTTTTTTTTTTTTTTTTTTGTAATTTATTTTTTTATTGAGGTTGAAATAGCAAATATACAACAGTCTCAGCAACAGGTAACACTTCACAATACACATTGAACTGACATGACATGACAATTTAGGCACCTCAGTTTTGAAATCTTGTAGGTTCGCAGTGTCCTCAGGTAAACAGGTCCAATCAAGGGACCAAAAGGCTAACAAAACAATTGAGGGCATGTTAATGGAGATAATAGTAGACAGTTGCAGTTTCAGCATTCACAGAGTTAATACAAATTCTGGAGTGAACACACAATATCAAAATAGAGAAATATAAACCTAGTTAGCTATCAACACTGAACAGGTATATAAGTATAGACATAAATAAGACTATTATCATGGATGCTTTACAGGGGAGCAGGAAACATAAACAAGTTTAAATTTCCTGTAGTGGAACCCCGAGAGCCATTTTACATAAATGCATGGGAAAGACAGGGTCATGGCTCTGCGGGTTGGACAGAGACTACTACACTCTGTCAAAAAAGTATGCGGAGGAGAGAAGACTCAACCCTAACCGCACAAAAATGGGGGGGGGGGGGGCAGAGAACAGTCCAGCAATGTCATATTTTTCTGTTGCTAGTTAGTATATCCAACACATTAAACAGTCCTAGATGCACCCAAGAGAAAAATAGAGTATTATCATGGAGATTTAACATCAATTCACACAGAAGAATTAACTAGTTTAACACACTTCAAGTCATAGTTATTTAGCTTGGCTTTGATATGCAGAGGCAATACAATATGTCTGCAGGAAACTCACACCGCAAGCAGAACAGAGCGAAACTCCTGCGTTTACAATACAATTAAATAACCATGAATTCACATTAGTCAGTAAAACAACTGTAAGAGAGATATCCTACACATGCAAAAATAGGTGGTTACCTAAACATTCTATCCGACACTAGTTCAGACAAAATAGCTAAGTGACAATACAATCTTATTGCTTGAGATAGGGCACTGCAATATGGGTAACGATCAATCTAAAGTGATAATACAAATGCAGGTACTGGTATACAGAAATTTCTGACAGGCTTGTAGTTTAGGATATTTAGCTAAATGGCAAAGCTTATATAGGAATGAATAAGTTGTGGGAACTGCATGGTTTCAGGGCATACATTATTATGAATGCAGGATCGCCACCCTTACCAGGTCTGACAGTATATCTTATAGTACAAACAATTTGCAAAAATACACATGGTAGCAAAACTTCATAGTAGAGAGGACCCAATAAGAAAATACAGCACCTAATGAAGGCTAGGCACACAGAAATGGGAAACATGGTAACATTGAACAATAAATTTATGGAGCTCACAAGCGTGTCCTAAGCAAATGAACAGGATCAAGGTGCAAGTTCAAGTATCAGGCCCCTAGGCCTTCATAGCGAGCCGCAGCAGGTATCTTCAAAAATTATTATTATTTGGGATCATAACAGTGTGTTCATAGAGAGAGTGTCCCATCCGCAGCTGTTCCCTCAGACACCAAGACCCTTTCAAAGCCACTAACCCTCACCTATCCAATGCCAGTCCGGAGACCCTGAGGAGCATGACGCCGTAATGATAGCAAAGGCAGTATTATAGCAGAGTAACAACACTGCAAATCCAGGCAGCGGGAGAAAAAAGCCCAACCGGTAAAGTAACTTGCCTCCGAAGTCGCAACCATCTGTATATGTATAATCGAGGGCTTTTCTCCACTCCACTCAGGGACCTCAGTTACAGCTCTGCCCCCCGCTGTCTCCTCCTGTGGGGGTGCACAGGTTGCATTCAGTGCACGGGCTCCAGTCACAGCTCCCTGGTCTGAAGTGTGTGTCAAGTTACCGCCGCTCCCGTGCACTGAGGGGGCTGTTGACAGGCAGGCTAACTCCAACAAGTGACAGCGGGCTGAAGTCTCCTGGATAGGCCCCATATGTATGTCGGGTGCCACTGCCGCGGGTTCATAGGTCTCAGTGCCATCTTCTTCCACATCTCGGTGACTGGCAATTAGAATAAGCCGGTCTAGCCTGTGCAGCAGCTTATTGTGGTATTCCTCGAGAAGGGCTAAAATAGCCATGCAGGGATCCACCATGATCCAGCCTCTTCACAGCTAGGCCGCAGCAAGCTGCCCTGGCAGTGGGGTGTGAGCTGTTCAGAGACTTTTTAATCGATATCCTGCTGACTTTGGGATAATCCTTTGCTTAGTTATAGTGTTTTGGGGTTGAAGTAATAGTGTTCCCCTTGCTAAAAAACAAGATTAAATCAACTTTATCTCTTTTCCTCTGTGGAGCTCTTTTCTTGTGCTGCTACTCAGCTCGACGGTTAGCTCCGCCCCCCCCACATGAAAGCTTTTAATTGAACACATAGATGCAGAGTTCAGAATATGTTAACATATTTGCAGCAGGATATTTCAGCAATGACAACTTGTAGCAGAGAAATAGTTATAAAGTTCTGAGTAAGATGCTGTTGTAATTAGAGAGTGATGATAACCAAAAGTATGCTTGATTTATAATAAAGTTCTGAGTTTGTTAAGTAGCAGTGTCCAGGAAACAGAAAATGGAATTATTTGGATACTTGCGATTTGATGATTTTAGGCATTGGAATAGAAAATGCTGTAGGTTGAAATAGTTGGTAAATTCATACAGGAAACAGTCACAGACCTCTGTTGTTCAGGATCACAACTTCAATGTTAATGCCAAGCACATTAGACCTGAGAAGGCTTAAAAAGAGGCTGAGGTAATCAGGTGTATGAATGATTAATCAGGCAGGCAAGCAAGCTGAATGTGAATACTGCCCAAATGCAGCAGTCAGAGAAGGATTTCTTAAAGGGATAGTGACATTAGGCTGAGATATGTTACAGATTCCCCTCCTTAAAGGCGACCTCCGGGCGCCCAATACAATCCAAAAGGAGAGAGAACAAAATTGATATGGAGAACCGGTAGTAGGTGTATGGAGGTAGTGAGTCCAATCGGAAATCAAGAAAGGAGGGTTGGAGATCTCTTGAAAAAGTTGAAGTAAAGGCCATGTAAATCAGGTATCAAAAGATCTTGACAATGATGAGAGCAAAACTTGAAGTCAACTTTTTTGTAGTCATTGTGAGAATGCATGAACGTAACATACAATGAGCTTCCTACCACATAATCATCCTGAGGGTAGACAGGCGGATGTTCTTCATGATAGATGACCATGTACATAGCCAATGAAAAGGCAGCCAGTCCTAGAGATATGAATAGGCTTTCCTCAGCTTCAGAAATAGAGATGCACCATTCTGGATTGATAACCAGATTAACCACCTTTGGGTCAGAGATTTGAGTATCCTCAGAATTAACCTCTTGGCTGAGGATTAGATATACTCCAAAAGAAAAAGCTATAGCCACTTCTAATGCAATAGCAGGGCTTTCTTCAAAGTAGGAGATAGGAGTGTAGAGTGCAAGATTTGTCCAGTTCTTGCCATCTTCTAATTCAATATGAAATGTCTCCTTACTGGATTCAGAATCAAAAGTGTCCTCACTAAGAACAGGTATATGAATGCCCACACCAGGGCAAGGTTCAGGAATACCCACATCTGGGCAAGGTTCAGGAATATCCTCAGTAGGATCAAGTGTAGGAATGCCCATGCCAGGGTAAGGTTCAGAAGTACCCACATCTGGGCAAGGTTCAGGAATATCCTCAGTAGGATTGGGTGAAGGAATGCCCATGCCAGGGCAAGGTTCAACTATAGAGAAAGGATAAGAACCCACTTTAGAGCCAGGAACCATACTCTCTTCTGAGCAGAGGGCAAGGCTTTCTTCAGGGTTCATAAACGAAGAATTAACAAGACCCACTTTACAGCCAAGAACCATACTCGCTTCTGAGTAGAGGGCATGGCTATCTTCAGGATCAAGTATTATTACACCCATTTCTGGGTTAAACAAAGGAATACCCATACCAGGGTCAAAAACAGGAGAGTCCACCTTGATGTCAGGTTTAGTAGTATAATCATGGAAAACAGGAACAGGAATGGGCACAGGGGAATCTTCTTGAAGAACTTTTGTACAAGTTTCAGGTTCAAGAATGTCCACTTGCGAACTTGGTTCAAAGTTGTCCTCACAGGATTGAGTATCAGGAATTCCTGTACAGGAAACTGATGTAGTAGAAAATGTAGGTTGGTGCAAAGTATCTCCCAAGGGAAACAATTTCTTAGATGCAGTAACAGAAGAATTTTGAGAAGGTGAAGTGTACTGAAATATGCCACACTCAGGTAGATGCAGAGGAATTGTGACACAAGATTCTGACTGAGAAGTTGTCTGGGGTTCAGCAGGCATACTTATTTGAGTTTGAATATCAGAGCTAAATTCTCCAGGGACTATCTTTGGTAAACTGTTAGATTGTATATCTGGAACAAAATTATCTTTTGTTTCTAGCACAGGATTTATAGACATTGAGGCATCATGAGAGGGATATGAGAAATCAATATTTGGAAACAGTTTTTGTAGTTGTTGTAGAGTCTGAGAAGAGATACCATTAGATGCTTTAAGAACAGACTGATAGCGACTATAGACATCATCCAGCTCGGTGTTGACAGTGTCAGGAGGCAAGAGAGGGTCTGGTACAACAGAATCTAAAACAGGGGAATCAGGCTGAGTTTCCTCTTTGCACTTCTGATTTTCTGTGGGCAGAAGGATTTTCTTCTTCTTCTTCTTTTTCTTAGAGAGCTTAGATTTCTTCCAAGTATGAGGCTTCTTAGGTTGCTGCCATTGTGGCTTGTAGTAAGGTTGAGAACAGAAATCCTCTTCATTGCTGGATGCATAATTCTGATGTGATAAATCAGCATAGTAGTTGAGGGGACCTTTACTCCTAACAGCAGTCTGTAAACCAGATGTCCTTTCTTCCAGCTCTGAATCTGTCCAATCTAACGAATCTATGGTAATATCAGAAATAGGAAGATCAGTATTTCCATGAGAGGTTTCATGATGGGAGCTGTCTGTATCATCCATGTTGTAAATATAACAACCATGGATGTCATTATAGCAAATAGGTTGAGGTCTTGTCTGAGTTTGTGGTGAATTAAAGTTGCGCTCATACCAGTCTAATGCCAGTTCAGCTGGATCTGTGAAGTCATCCTCCATGTTGACATATTCAGACTCAGAATCAGTATCACCAGGATAGGAATTACAAACAGGAGGGGTAGATGGTTTTCTGGAACAGTAGTCCTGTCTCTTTAAATCTTTAAAGGTCTGATTTTTTTTCTGCTGAATCTATGAATGCATCCTCTTCAGTTACATAGTCAGACTCAGAATCAGTTTCACCAAAATGGAAATCACGAACATGAGGAACAGATGAAATCCTAGAATAGTGGTTCTGTCTCTTTAAATCTTTGAAAGCCTGAATTTTTTCTGCTGAAGCTATGGTTAAATCCTCTTCAATTTTCATAGTCAGATTCAGGATCAGTTTCACCAAAATGGTAACCACGAACTTGAGTAGAGGATTGTCTAAAAATGGGGAGTACTGTGTCTTTAAATTTTTTAAAGTTTGAAAATCTTCTGTTTTTCCTTTAGGGGATTGCTTGGGTCTGAGTTATGTTGTAATTTTGTATTTTCCTTTGAGGGTCGGTGCATCCACTACCACCGCGGATCCCTTTTTTGGGCATTAACATTCTGTCATGATCCGGTGTACATGCGCTCAAGACACAGACCCTCGGGGCAGTGGTAGGGATTTGAAGACACCGACCCCTGACCCGGGGAAGAGTATCCTGGACGTGGATAGATGATATTCTGTGATTCATAGTTGCTAGAAGTTATTGTAGAATAAATGGAGAGTGCAACATTTGTATACAATATATTCTGAGTTCACTGTGACTTATAGTTAGTTAATAGAAGTAACTGCAGGATTCAATGAGAGAAAAATATAGCAATGTGGAATGTTCAGGCTTCAGAGTAATCTGGTAAAAGATTGACACTTAGATGCAAACTAAGGTTTGTTGCAGGTTCACAGTACATAATATTATATAAAGCTGTATGTCAGAGTTAAAGCACAGCTGCACAGGTACTTAGACAAGCTGCAAGTTTAGGCATTAATTACTGTTTGTGCATTTAGATGCAAACTTGGTTTGTTGCAGGTTCACAGTACATATTATTATAAAGAGCTGTATGTCAGTAATTAGCAGAGCAGCACAGGTGAAAGTTAAGTTTTTGATGATTTTAGGCATTGGAATAGAAAATTCTGTAGGTTGAAATAGTTGGTAAATTCATACAGGAAACAGTCACAGACCTCTGTTGTTCAGGATCACAACTTCAATGTTAATGCCAAGCACATTAGACCTGAGAAGGCTTAAAAAGAGGCTGAGGTAATCAGGTGCATGAATGATTAATCAGGCAGGCAAGCAAGCTGAATGTGAATACTGCCCAAATGCAGCAGTCAGAGAAGGATTTCTTAAAGGGATAGTGACATTAGGCTGAGATATGTTACACTGGCACAGAGAAATGAACCAGAGTATATGCTGTGTGACACAGGCCTGATAGAAAATGAAAAAAAAATTACACTAGCAAAATAATAAACTTTTTTGGTTAGTTAAATTTAAACTAATGTTGTTAGGGAGATATCAGTGGTGGCAGTAATCACAGCATATACTGTGAGCGCCAGGCAAATGCTAATAAAAGAAAAAAAGAAAAAAAAATGGCACAAAATATAGTCCTAAAATTGGCTTTTTGGGGTGCTGTGCTTGCAGCAGAGATGAGTGGAGTCCTTCTGAACTCTAAATACACTAGCCTAGCTATGTTTTTCCTATTAATGTCAGGAGCAAAAACACAACACGTCCTCTCATTAAGAAAGCAAGGTCGTTATGAGTCTAAAATGGCGGATTCCGAGTAGCTGGGAGGTTCTGTGAGGGAGTGTCTGATGTTGATTGGCTCTAATGTGTCAGACGGCTGTGACATAAAGGGTCAAATTTTCCTCAATGATGACACATAGGGGCGGATGACATCGCCATGTGTTCGCCCACAAACGCGAACGCGAACAAGCTATGTTCGCTGTGAACCGTTCACTGGGCGAAACAGTTCGGGACATCACTAATTGGGGGCTGTAACAATGCAACATTTAATAATACATATGGGAAACAAAAGAAGCATACTTCCATATGTTTTATTTTTCTCCCTTTCTCTGTAATACAACTATGAAAATTGTGGGTTTGCCATTTTAGAAAACTTGAAGTGTACACTACAAGACTTCACAAGCCTAACTAAGCTTACCCTTCTACACATCGACCCTCATTTGCTAAGCAGAGGCAGTAAGATAAGATATTATAAAGATGCACAATTTGCTAACAAAAGTACAGATTGGCGCCTCCAAATAAGGCAAATGCTGGGGGGGGGGATTTTGGTCACTGAAATTCATTTACAGCAACAAATGTGTTAATTTATTCAGAAAGTTTTAACTCTTGGTATATATGTTAATATGATGTAATGAACCCTTCACCTCAAACCCTCACTACTGTATTCTTTAATGGATAACCTTAAATCCCATCAATAAAGGAGTTAAATTTGGGGTTTTGATTCAGGTTAGCAATTTTAACCTATTGCTGGGAGTGACAGTTGAAGTTACATTTCTTTATGATTGGAAGTTTGTACTCTTCAAGGTAAAGGTCATTATCTGGTATGTGACAAAATCAGGGAATCTATTAGTCCCTTTGTTCTCAGCAAAAATAAATAGAGGAATGTGAGACCCATTATTTGAATACAGAAATCCTCCTTCAAAGGAATGGCTTTTTGTTTATCCAGCTGCAAGGTGATTTAAATAACAATGATAAATACCTCACAGCACAGGTCCTACTATAGGAAGTCTACTGACACTAAAGAGACCCTTATCAACCCCCTCAACTGAATATTACAATAATGTGTTTCATGTCCTTATATCTGTCAAATGATTGCAATAGTAATAACAGAAATCTGGCAGCAACAGCTAGCTTTATTTTTCTTGATAGATCCTTGATTCTGTGAAATAACAGAACATTTCAGGTGAGTTTAAAATAGATGACATTTTCGTGAAAGCTTTATAGGGTGATTTTTGATATAAGTAGTTTATTCTTGGTGTCTTTCAATTATTTTGTATTATGCTAAGTGAGTTTGAATAGGGGTGCATTCATACATTTTCAAAATAAGTTGCCCAGTCCATGTTCAGTTTTTTCCTAGTAATTGTTCCACATAGAACCACATTTTATCTTATTTTCTTTTAATTTCAGCAAGTACTTTTACTGAGAAACAAATGCAGGTAGAGAATATTACATTTTGGTGTTTTGTGAGGGTGATCGGATGCTGAATGGTGAACCATAAAGTGTGTTTGTAAAGTTATATTTTAAAAGAGGTTAATCTGCAGAAAAAAAGGCATCATTTCGATCGGTACAATGCACTTAAATTTGTGTTATGTAAATTTTAATTTGGTAAGTAACCTAACCATGACTAAAGCACTGGGGTGTGAAATAGCTCAGTACTGAATGAAAAAAGGGACATGAAACCTAAAAAATGTTATGTCATTATTCAGATGGAGCATGCCATTTTAAATAACTTTTCTTTTGCAAGATGTACCGAGTCCACGGTTTCATCCTTACTTGTGGGATATTATCCTTCCCAACAGGAAGTAGCAAAGAGAGCACCACAGCAGAGCTGTCTATATAGGCTCCCCCTTAACACCACCCCCCCATTCATTCTCTTTGCTGGCTCTAAGCAGGAGGGTAAAGAGGAGAGGTGTTAAACTGTTTAGTTTTATTTTATCTTCATCAAGAGTTTGTTATTTTTAAATGGTACCGGTGTTGTACTATTTACTCTCAGGCAGGACATAGAGGAATATTTTGGCCTGGAGGATGATGATCTTAGCATTTGTAACTAAGGTCCACTGCTGTTCCCACAGAAGCTGAGGAGTACAGGAAAACTTCAGTGTGAGAACGGTTTCTTGCTATACAGCAATGAGGTATGTTCAGACCATAATTTCTGCAGAGACTGTGTTCACTCAGTAGGCTTACAGTTTCCCCATTAAGGGAAGGGTAAGCAGTAATCCTAGTTTATAAGAGGCATTTCTAGCTTGCATAATGGCTAATTTCATGGGCACTCAGTTTGATGATATATGAGCAAACGTTTTTTGGTGTCCTGGGAGTAAACGTTTTTATTCATATGCTGGGACATCTGTTTGAGAGTTCATTTGGCTTATTTAGGGTTTTTTATATGGTTTTCAAACAGGGGTTTGAGGATTTGGTGTACGCCCCACGCAACATCGAGTGAGATGGGCGGGGCCTATTTTCGCACCTCAGTTGCGCATTTAGGTTATACAGACAAGCAGCAAGCAGCATTTCCAGAGGTCCTGGTACTCTTCTGGAGCCTAAACAAAGCTTTATCTCATATTTTCATCCCCTAAGGGCAGGTAGGTGCCACAGCAGAGCTGTGGCCAAGGTGCTGAAAGGGCTTTTGTACCGGTTTTGGGTTTTATCAATCGGTTTGCTCATTTTGGGGTTTATTGCCTATTTACTTGGGGTGCAATCTTTCTGAAGCTTTGTGGATACACTGTTAAAATTTCAGAAAATTTGAAGTAATTTTAACCTGTTTTGCAGTTTGTATATGCCTTTTTTTCTCTTAAAGGCACAGTATACCGTTTTTGAAAATTGTTTTTTTTTTCATCAAATAAAGTGTGGTCCAAGCTTGCTTGTCTCATTACTAATCTGTTAAACATGTCTGACATTGAGGAAACTCATTGTTCAATTTGTTTAGAAGCCATTGTGGAACCCCCTCATAGAATGTGTCCCACTTGTACTAAGTTAGCGGCAAAGAATTCAGGTTTTGCCATGTTAGGCATGGAGCGTTATGGCTTAAGTCTTGGTCGGCTGATGTGTCATCAAAATCTAAGCTTTTGACCATCCCTTTCAAAGGTAAGACCCTATCGGGCCTGCACTGAAAGAAATCCTTTCAGACATCACTGGGGGGAAGGTTCATGCCTCCCCCAAGATAAGTCAAATAAGACAAGACCAAACAAAATAATTTTCAATCCTTTCGAAACTTCAAGAGTGGTCCCGCTTCCTCTACCCCTGCTGCAAAGCAAGAGGGGAACTTTGCTCAATCCAAGCCAACCTGGAGACCTCACCAGGCTTGGAACAAGGGTAAAACAGGCCAAAAAATCCTGCTGCTGTCACTAAGACAGCATGAAGGGGTAGCCCCCGATCCGGGTACCGGATCTAGTAGGGGGCAGAATCTCTCTCTTTGCTCAGGCCTGGGCAAGAGACGTTCAGGACTCCTGGGCCATAGAAATTGTTACCCAGGGGTATCTTCTAGATTTCAAAGATTCTCCTCAAAGGGGGAGATTCTATCTTTCTCAATTATCTGTAAACCAGACAAAAAGAGAGGCGTTCTTACACTGTGTAGAAGACCTTTTTACCATGGGAGTGATCTGCCCAGTTCCGAAAGCAGAACAGGGACAAGGCTTCTACTCCAATCTGTTTGTGGTTCCCAAAAAAGAGGGAAACCTTCAGACCAATTCTGATCTCAAGATCCTAAACTAATTCCTAAGAGTTCCTTCCTTCAAGATGGAGACCATTCGGACTATTTTACCCATTATTCCAGGAGGGTCAATATATGACCACCATGGATTTAAAGGATGCATATCTACACATTCCTATCCACATAGATCATCACCCCAGTTCCTCAGGTTTGCCTTTCTGGACAGACATTACCAGTTATGGCTCTTCCCTTCAGGTTGGCCACAGCGCCAAGAATCTTCCACACAGGTGCTAGGGTCCCTTCTCGGCGGTCCTAAGGCCGCGGGGCATAGCAGTGGCGCCTTATCTAGACGACATCCTAATTCAAGCGTCGACTTTCCAACTAGCCCAAGTCTCACACGGACTTAGTGTTGGCCCTTCTAAGATCTCATGGGAGGAAGGTGAATGTGAAAAAAGAGTTCTCTTATTCCTCTCACAAGAGTTCCATTCCTGGAACTCTGATAGACTCGGTGGACATGAAAATTTTTTCTGACGGAGGCAGGAATCAAAGATTTTAACCACCAGCCGAGGTGTTAATTCCATTCCTCAGCCTGTCAGTGGCTCAGTGTATGGAGGTAATCGGACTTATGGTAGCGGCAATGGACATAGTTCCGTTTGCTCGCCTTGCCTCTCAGACCACTGCAACTATGCATGCTCAAACAGTGGGAATGGGGATTATGCAGATTTATCTCCTCAGATAAATCTGGATCAAGAGACCAGAGACTCTCTTCTTTGGTGGTTGTCACAGGATCACCTATCCAGGGGAATGTGTTTCCGCAGGCCAGTCTAGGTTATAGTAATGACGGACGCCAGCCTACTGGGCTGGGGTGCAGTCTGGAATTCCCTGAAAGCACAGGGTTTGTGGACTCAGGAGGAGGCCCTCTACCCGATATCTATTCTGGAGGTTAAGAGCAATATTCAATGCTCTTCAGGCGTGGCCTCAGCTGGCTTTGGCCGGATTCATTCAGATTTCAGTCGGACAACATCGAGACTGTAGGCTTATATCAATCATCAGGGGAGAACAAGGAGTTCCTTTGCGATGATAGAAGTTTCCAGGATAATCCGATGGGCAGAACCTCACTCTTGCCATCTATCAGTGATCTATATCCCAGGGTAGAGAACTGGGAGGCAGATTTTCTAAGTCATCAGACTTTTCATCCGGGGGAGTGGGAGCTCCATCCGGAGGTGTTTGCTCAACTGATTCAGCTATGGGGCACACCGGAATTGGATCTGATGCATCTTGTCAGAACGCCAAACTTCCTTGTTACGGATCAAGGTCCATGGACCCTCAGCTGTACTGATAGATGCTCTAGCAGTACCCTGGTCATTAAACCTGCGTTTGTGTTTCCACCTTTCCCTCTCCTTCCGCATCTGATTGCCAGAATCAAGCAGGAGAGAGCTTTGGTGATCTTGATAGCACCTTCAAGGCCATGCAGGGACTAGGTATGCAGACCTGGTGGAAATGTCATCTCTACCACCATGGACTCTGCCCACTGTGTCAGGACCTTCTGATTCAAGGTCCGTTCAAGCATCCAAATCTAATTTCTCTGCAACTGACTGCTTGGAGATTGAACGCTTGATTTTATCAAAGCGGGGTTTCTCTGAGTCGGTCATAGATTCCTTGATTCAGGCTTGAAGCCTGTCACCCAGGAAATCTATCTAAGATATGGCGTAAATATCTTTTTTGGTGCGAATCCAAAGGCTACCTCATGGAGTAAGATCAGGATTCCTAGAATTTTGTCCCTTCTTCAAGAGGATTGGAGAAAGGATTGTCAGCTAGTTCTTAAAAAGACAGATATCTGCTTTTGTCTATTCTATTGCACAAGCATCTGGCTGATGCTCCCAGATGTTCGGGCCTTTTTGTCAGGCTTTAGTTAGAATCAAGCCTTTGTTTAAACCTGTTGCTCCGCCATGGAGTTTAAATTTAGTTCTTAATGTTCTTCAGGGGGTTCGTTTGAACCCATGCATTCCATGGATATTAAGCTTCTATCTTGGAAAGTTCATATTTCTAGTTGCTATCTCTTCAGCTCGAAGGGTTTCTGAGCTATCTGCATACAATGCGACTCGCCTTATCTTATTTTCCATTCTGATAAGGTGGTTTTACGTACCAAACCTGGGGTTCCTCCCCTAAGGTTGTTTCTAACAGGAATATCAATCAGGAAAATTGTTGTTCCTTCTCGTGTCCTAATCCTTCTTCTAAGAAGGAACGTCTGTTGCACAACTTGGACTTGGTTCGTGCTTTGAAGTTTTATTTGCAGGCAACCAAAGATTTTCGTCAATCATCTTCTTTGTTTGTTGTCTATGCTGGAAAGCGTAGAGGTCAAAAGGCTACTGGCTACCTCTCTTTCCTTTTGGCTGAATAGCATCATCCGTTTTGGCTTATGAGACTGCTGGACAGCAGCCACCTGAAAGAATTACGCTCACTCCACTAGAGCAGTGGCTTCCACATGGACCTTTTAAAAACGATGCTTCTGTTGAACAGATTTGTAAGGCTGCGACTTGGTCTTCGCTTTCATACCTTTTCCAAATTTTCCAAATTTGATACTTTTGCTTCTTCCGGAAGCTATTTTTGGGAGAAAGGTTTTGCAAGCAGTGGTGCCTTTTGTTTAGGTTCCTGTCTTGTCCTTTCCCTTCATCGTGTCCTAAAGCTTTGGTATGGTATCCCACAAGTAAGGATGAAACCGTGGACTCAGTACATCTTGCAAAAGAAAACAAAATTAATGCTTACCTGATAAATTTCTTTCTTTTGCGATGTAGCGAGTCCACGGCCCGCACCTGTCTATCAAGACAGATAGTATTTTTTATTGAAAACTTCAGTCACCTCTGCACCTTATAGTTTCTCCTTTTCTTCCTTGGCCTTCGGTCGAATGACTGGGGGGTGGAGTTAAGGGGGGAGCTATATAGACAGCTCTGCTGTGGTGCTCTCTTTGCTACTAACAGTTGGGAAGGATAATATCCCACAAGTAAAGATGAAACGTGGACTCGGTACATCGCAAAAGAAAGAAATTTAGCAGTTAAGCAAAATTTTGTTTTGAATGTATTTCTAGTATCTAATTTGCTTAATTCTCTTTGTTTCCTTTGCTGCAACAAATTCCTAGGTAGGCTCAAGAAGCTTCTGATTGGGGGCTGCACATATATGCCTCTTGTCATTGGCTGTCAGATACCTCCACTAGTAGTTCATTACTGCTCCTTCAACAAAATGATACTTAGAGAATGAAGCAAATTATATAATAGAAGTTAATTGTTTAAATTGTATGATCTCTTGGAATCATGAAAGAAAAAAAATGGATTTAATGTACTATTGAGATCAAAAATCAACCATAATATATTTTAATTATGCATTGTAAAAATAAATAAACAAACAAAAAAAACTATGCAATGTGCATTCACTATTGTTTTGCCAATTTCTTCTATAAATTAAACTTAATAAGTTATTATGCCTCAGTTAGCGCAGTTGGTCTAACGCATTGTTGGGTTAGTGCACAAGCAATAACCTTTAATTTTTTTTAACATCGTGCCTCATAGAAGTATATGGGAGAAATAAATTACTGCAGTCCTGTATTTGAAGTCCTGAAGTTAGCGTTCAATCTGTTCTTTCGCTTGGGCACTAACTTTTTACTTGTAACATGCACGATAACCCAGCCACAGTAAATTATTTCTTTGAGTGCAGTTAGTGCATGGGGGAAAAAAGTAATTAGTGTGCCACTTGAAATTTGGCCCATACTTTGAAGCAAAAGTAGTTATTCAAACCCATTGTTAGCCACTTAGGCCAGATTACGAGTTTAGCGATATCTTAACGTGCGCCTATAAAGGGGCAAATTTGTCCATTACGCGCCTGCACGTTAAATAACCAGCTAGTACAAGTGGTTGGTTAATGCTACAGCGAGGTTCGCAGTTTTACTTTGTGCTAAGCGCAATTAACCAGAGGTCAAATAAAATTGCCCCCAAAATAAAGAGGACAGCACATTAAAATAAAATATAAATATGAAAAAAATCTTGAAAAAAAATGCACAAAGCAGTTATGATAGGTTAAAGTGAGGGATGTGGGGTCTTAGAAAAATATGCAACTAAAGCGCCTTTACATGTAGGTCAATGTGGGACTGTGTTTTCTCCAAAAAAAAAAAAAATATCTATGTTTATGCCTTATATACATATATATTTTATGTTTATATACACACATAAACAGATAAATATTATTGTATGTCAGCATTTACATATATATTATTTATTGCTTGTCTGCGCGAGTTGATCCCTGTGCTGTGCTAGACTGTTTCCTCTACCTGCTCGGCAAGAAAATGAGGCTTTAATTGGAGCCTATGGAAGCACTCTCTCGTGAGCGCTTGACTTTGCAGCAATGTGAAAGCAAGGTCACGTTCGCATTGTGCTTAACTTGTAATGCCATCGCACATTTGCGTGCAATGGTATTACTGAGTGGATCACAAATATTGCACTTGCCATAAGTGCAATATTGCGCTTCAACTCATAATCTGGCATATTGTATGGGAACTTGGACAACCTTTTGTAATTTATGATTAATTGATCAATAATAGGTACTAATTCTCTCTGATGTGGAGTGAAAACCATTCCATTTTTTTGATACGACGATGGTATATAAAAATAAAGAAAGGAATGTATATATGGAAAATAAAATGTGAATCCCAAAAGGGAAGAAAGATAGGCTGATCCAGAGACAAAAACTTGATCAAAGGTAGAGTTTATTCAGCAAAGTTGCCAGGATACAGGTGAGTGAGAGTACAAATGGACACTTTCTGTGCAGCGTAGACCTCTGACGTCAGAGCGGGGTGTATCATTCACCGAGGACGGCGTTGTAGGTGCCGAATTGCGGCCATATCCTCCTGCTGACAGGGACTGGACGGCTATCCGGTCCGGTCTAAGGTCCTTGAAAGATTTGATACTTCTCATAGACTGTTACCTCCGGCTCCTTCTATAGCAGTGGAGACAAGATAAGTAAAGGCTTACACTTATTTTACTTCAGTGACTTTTCCTTGGACTTTCCCCTATATACGATGCTTTATACACTATACAGCATTTTAAATGTGGGACTTACCAGACGTTATCAAGTCTGATGTACCATATTAGATAAAAGTCACCTTTAACTAACACTTTATAAGGCAACCTGCTCTTACCTTGGAACTTTCACTTGATAAATTAGCCTTATTTGCTTGTCTTTCTCATTTGCTACATGTTTTTCTGTGTGTGTGATATGGAAAATAAGACGCATATATGACACTACCTAGTTTTTTATTTGGCCACTAGGGGTCAGTAAGGAGGCATTATTCATATGTATCATATTTTAATTAATTAAGTAATCAATCAGGTGTTCTGTGTAAATGTTGGTGCTGTCTAAAACAGAAGAGTAATGTGTGTAACATATAGCATGATTAAGGGCTGATAACCTAAAATGTTGCCAGTTTTGACTTTAACTTATTTTTAAATAAATATATTTATATTAAACTAATTCTAGAGGCTATATCTACTTTACATCACTGGCTATGCAGTGCATGCATGAAGGGCTTTGCGTGTTCATTAAAGGGACAACTGTACCCAAAAAAAATATTTCGTGATTCAGATAGAGCATGAAATTTTAAAGCAAATTTCGAATTTACTCCTATTATCAAATTTTCTTCATTCTCTTGGTATCTTAATTTGAAATGCAAGAATGTAAGTTTAGATGCCGGCCCATTTTTGGTGAACAACCTGGGTTGTTCTTGCTGATTGGTGGATAAATTCATCCACTAATAAAAAAGTGCTGTACAGAGTACTGAAACAAAAAAAAAAACTGAGATGCCCTTCTTTTTCAAATAATGATAGCAAGAGAACGAAGAAAAATTGATAATAGGCGTAAATTAGAAAGTTGCTTAAAAATGCATTGCTCTTTTCTGAATTTACAAAAGAAAAAATTTGGGTTCAGTGTCCCTTTAAGGCATACAAAGTGGAGGCTCTAAAAATGTATTGAAAATGTGAAAATGTATGTTAAAGTAAAAAAAAAAAATCTGCTTTAATTAATATAAAATATATCTTCTTAACATGGGAGGTTTGAAATTTAGTTTGTTACTTTGAAAAAGGATAGATTTGAACATTTTTAGCAGCTCAACCAAGGTTTGTTTTCCTAAATCTGCATTAAGCTATACAGTTATTCCTAGGAGCTCAATAACCTCAAAATAACGATTTCAAATACTTAAAGGGACAGTAAATTAAAAATTAACCTTTCATAATTAAAAGGACACTTAACCCAAATTTTTTCTTTTGTGATTCAGATAGAGTATGCAATTTTAGGCAGCTTTCTAATTTACTCCTATTATCAAATTTTCTTCATTCTCTTGCTATCTTTATTTGAAAAAGAAGGCATCTAAGCTTTTTTCTTAATTCAGAACTCTGGACAGCACTTTTTTTTATTGATGGATGAATTTATCCACCAATCAGCAAGGAGAACCCAGGTTGTTCACCAAAAATGGTCCGGCATCTAAACTTACTTTCTTGCATTTCAAATAAAGATACCAAGAAAATGATGAACATTTGATCATAGGAGTAAATTAGAAAGTTGCTTAAAATTTCATGCTCTATCTGAATCACGAAAGAAAAAAATTGGGTTCAGTGTCCCTTTAAGAGTTTCAGACAGAGTATGCAATTTTATACAACTTTAATATTTAATTTTGTTATCTGTATTGCTTTCTTCTCTCGGTATCCATTGTTGAAGAGTCAACTTAGGTAGGCTTGTAAGATCTTATGAGAATGCACATGTCTTTAGCACTCTATAGCAGCTGTGTTTGCAACTATATATAAGATTGCTACAAACATTGTTGCAAACACTGCTGCCATAGAGTGCTAAAGACATATACACATTTCTGAGGTACTATAAGCCCACTTAGGCTTATTCTTCAACAAGGATACCAAAACAACGAAGCAAATGTGATAATAGAACAGTATAATCGAAAAATATTTAAAATTGCATGCTGCATTTAGACCATGAAAGTTAAATTTTGACTTTTCTGTCGCTTTAAATAAATACATTTTGCAGTGACTATCTCTTTATCAAACAGATGGTTGGAGGCATAGTTATCACATAAGGAAGAAAAGGAATTCAGATTGTTTCAGTGTGTGGAAAAAAAATAGCACTGGTTAACCTACTATTTAAAGGGACAATACATTGCTGAGTACAAGTGTAGCAGCAGGTTTAAAAAAAAACGTTTTTCCTCTTGTGTTTACAGTTTTTTAAAGCCATTCTTTCCTTTTAACCATTACATGTGCTAGCTAGTCAAACTCTGCAACTTCACAGTGGGTGATACCATCTTGGGGCTAAATTACAAGTGGTACGCTAACAGTTGCTCAAAATCGAAAAGGGGTTTATCACGGCTGTTTGCCTGCGTTTTGTTTTTCGCTCGTATTACAAGTTGAAAATAAACCTGATTGCTTGAGCGCAATTGAAGTGAATGCGCGTTAAGTTAGTAGAACCTCAGAGCTCTGGTTAAAACAAAACACATAATAAATACATTACAAAGTACACTTACATTCATAATAACACCATCTAATATATATTTTTCAAAAAATAGTGTACAAAAAAGTTCTAAAGGTTTAAATATATGCAGTTTTAGTTGTTAGAAAAAAAAGCAAGCAAAGGGTTTTAACTTTAAGATACATACATATACAGAGTTATCTTCTTAGATGG